>NC_136780.1:20785374-20940374 GCF_947034865.1 Barbatula barbatula | reverse complement strand
CTATGTAATTTAGGGGTGTTGCAATATTATCCATGATTAATGATTATGTGCACAACCAAACTAAATGAAATATGGATATAGACGATCGGTTGTCATTCCTTGAACTTTATGAATGGTGCACGCAAAAGCAAGTTTCATGGGAAACTGTCTTCGAACTGAACCTTTTCTTTTCAATGGTTCCTCGGACCTCTCAATGTATACAATGTTGTCATCACCATCAGCTGCTTTGTTGCGATGTTTCTGTCCGGCATTCAGATTATCTAAATAAAGACCGATTAGATTCACAAATGAAATGCCATCTCGGATCTGAGCTGAAGTTATTGCAACATTGCCAAACGTGCCGTTAACCAGTCCATCTTCCACATCGATATTTCTGGTTAGCATCACTCGTGCACCAATAGCAATCTGTAGTGTGTCAATAAGATCACATTTGTCACCTTTGAATGGTGTAGCATTTCGTTTCATTTCACCTGTTCGACGATCTTTTTTGTAGTCATGTGCATCAATGGTAATGATATCAGAAAAGCGAGAAGATATGGCAGCACTGTTGTGTTTGTCTACCTCTTTATTAGTTGCATAGATGTGTAATGCTTCAGTGGGACACACTTCAGGAGAAGATCTTACGGCGGATTCTAACATGCACTTATCTGCATCAGATAGTTTTTCATGCTTCTTTTTAACTCTCATTCTGTTAAGAAGCTCAGCGTAGGCAATATCATCTCTCTGTCTCATGATCTGCGTCAGTGTTATCATCTGAAATTGATCTTTCCAGAAGTCCAGCACATGCTCCTCGTATACACAGAGTGGTCTTGCCCTACCAAGGGGGGGTAACTGTTGAAAGTCTCCCACAACAAGAACGGACAGTCCACCAAAAGGTTTCTGGTTACCTTTAATCTGCTGCAGTCTCCAATTCACATAGGCAAACAACTGTTTTGACACCATTGATATTTCATCAATTATTAAAATGTGTGCATTACAAAGGTCTGCCCTGATTTCATCTAAGCTGTTTCCCAGGCCTTGGTATGGAGGCTTCAAACTTCTTGGGAGTTTTAAAAGACAGTGTAGCGTTTTTCCAGATATGTTAAAGGCAGCAGTGCCTGTGAAGGCTGTTAAAAGAACAGTTGGTTTGGAAATGTCTGTTTGCTCTCTTATACACGGAAGCTTACGCAATATTTTGGATGCCTCTGCATGAATGCATTTAATAACATGCGATTTACCAACTCCAGCTCCTCCATTTAAGAAATATAAAAACTGTCGTGGATTTTCAATAGAAACACATCTTTTGCTGTGATACAACTTTGATACATTTTGCGAATCTGCGCAGGATTTAACTGAGGAGCTTCCATTACAGGCATAGCTGTGTTATTGACAGATGTAGACGCTATGTATTCAGGAACATCATCTTGTTCGTGTACATGATTATCATCAGCTGGTTCACGTTCCAATATGCTCTCCAATCGGATCTGTTCAGTGGCTGGAGCTAATGTTGTCCATGCATCTTCGAGTGGGCCATTCTGTTCAAGATCCTCAATTGCCTGTTCTATAGCCTCATTATGCTTCTCATATTTCTCCCGGTTTGTATTTACAATCATACATACACGCTGCAGTTCATCGTGGCCATGTAGTTTTACAGAAGCAGATGAATAAAATAATGTATAAGTTGGATATTTTTCTGACTTGAGCTGTTCATCTATGCGATATGGCAAGTAAAGTTTAAGTAGAGTACCGTAAAACTTTTCTGGATTTTTCTGTTGAGAGAAACGGGCAAATCTGATGACTGCAGGTTTTCCCTTTGTCCTTTTCTGAATGTGTCCCATACATTTTTGTAGTGGCAAAACATGTTTACCCTTAGTCTGTCTTCCATAAACAATGCGATATTCACTTACAAATTCAGCCATGCACATGTTGACAAATTCAGGTCTGTTTGGTCTGGCCTTGTATTTGTCTGGCAATCCAGTCATCCACACATTCTCAAAGTCAGGATCCACTGTCTGTAAGTACCTTATTGGTAAACTCATTTTGACAGCATTATCATCGGTCGGTATGAATATGACTGCTCGTGATGCTGATTTTAATTTCAAACTGCATGTACGAGCGACTGCCTCCTGAGCACTGACCTCTCTGTTCTTTGCATATGCATTCATGACCTGCTTCATGCTTTCACGGTCCGACATGTTATCATGACTTGAGTCTTTTATCACTCTCTTTAGATAATCACTCATCTCATGTTCAGCTTTTGAAATGTAGGAAAGAATGTACATGATACAGCTGTAGGGGTTCAGAATATATTGTATGTCCATATTTGCATTCCAAGCTCTTAACAGCTGTGGATTATAGCCATTAACCCAGCAGTCCTGTGGCCGTCTCTCCATTATAATTACATTTGATGTTGAAAGTGCTTCAATATGATTACTGTAGTCTTCATAAGTCATGTTAACTTTTTGAAGAATCTCTGCGGTGGTTTTAAAGCTCTGAGTTGAGTCATTCAATAGATCCCACACTTTTTGAAGCTCTGCTTTAGACTTTTTTACATTTGAATCATCTTTGTCTTCTGTTGCTTCATGTTGTTCATCAAACTCATCTACATCAGGAGGTCTGGGGCGGGTTATTGTGGTCCTATTAATGGGGGGTTTAGGAAATCCAAATCTGCAGTGCTTGTTGGTTTTTCTACAAGATTTAGAGTGGTTACGACTGTGCATTTGCACTTCGGTTACAATTTTATGCAGTTCTGGGTCATTGTTCGGGTCTGGTACTTTGCATGAGATATATTTATCAATGAAATCGCAAACATCTTGATCTTGATGAGTTTCAAACTCTGGAGCATCTTTTACCCAGAATAAGCAGTGAATGTGTGGAGAGCCACGTTGTTGGAATTCAACTCTGTAAAAAAAGTCAACTACCTCACCAATGGGTTGAGCTGGTGACATGACTAGATCTCTTATTAAGGCCTCAACTCGTTTCTCAAACATACGCATGGCTGTGACTGGGTTGCTTCTTAGAATTTCACATTTTTCTGACCAGTCTAATTCAGAGAAATTCACTGTTTCGCCTTGTTGTGTTTTAATAGCAGTTATCACTTCAGGCCATCTCATCTCAGCAGCACTAAATGTACAGAAGAATGCCGGTTTGCCCAGTTGTCTTAAAATAGAGAACAAATCTCGTAAAGTTTTCTCCCAGTACGCTGGAGTTCCACGCAGGGGTTGCATAAACCTTGTAGCATCTTTATTTTGCACGAGCTTTTGCAATTCATGATCGTCCTGCAGCATTGAACAGTTTATTCTACGACCGTCACGTGTCATGGGTTTGGCTTTCCTTAGTTGAATAGACATGCTAGATGTGGCCATGTGCATTTCTGTCACAAACTGGGCAAAGAAAATGTAGTTTGTATCCCTGGCACAACGATTATCAACAGAAAATAGTCTTGTGTTGAAGTATCTGCTGGGAGAGACATGTTTAGCTCTGTCAGGATCATCAATGGTATTCTTACCATCGGGAAACTGCACTGGAAATGCCATAGACTCAAGTTTAGGGATTTTAAAAATGCTTACAGGACTGTTCTTCTCTGCTGGAGCAATGCAAAATATTCCATCATTATAAGACAAAAACTGTTGGCCAAGATCTGGAGGCTGAAGACATGTGTCTAAAGCAAGTCCCATTGAGTGCATTTCTGCAGTGTCTTCATTTGAATCATTGTGTTCATTCTCATCAGTCTGTTCTTCGGTGTTAGCAATTTCCATTTCCTCATCAGGAGCAGTTATATCATTCCTTACATGTTCATGTTCATCAAACATTTCTTCTTCTGAGAGGGCTTCTTCAATCACAATCTCTTTATATTCTGAATGGATTTCCTTTAGTATTCTTAAAGCAGACAATACTTTGTGCATATTAATTGTTTGGAACTGATAGTGGCCTTGGTAACACAAACGTCTTTTCAGTTTCACTGTAAGCAGCTGGGATTCACTTCTTGGTCTGGGTAAACAATTTACGGTTGTTTCTACTTCAGACGCCACAGATATTACAGCTCCCTTTATAGCTTTCTGTTGGCCTTTAGGAAGTGTTAAAATCTTAGCAAACGGAATGTATTTTGCAATAACGTGTCTTTCTAGAATATTTAAATCACAGAGTTCTGGAGGTATAGAACTAAACTGAAGCTTATTGGCTACCGCAATGTCTGGTATCACACCTCTCAAAAGCGTTGTGTGGCAGCAGTGACAGATCCACTCTGCGTTCCTCTCCTTAAACACACACTGGTTAGGAAGTCGGAGCAAATATGAATATAGTTTCCAGTCAAGCAATGTGAAGCAACTGCCTGATTTTTCTTATAGCTTTCACGAACACATTTACGCACTTGATTTGAGAAGAGGGCTCTGGCACAGCACGTGCCCACATAAGTTGGTCCTTGTTTTATAATAGCTCTAAAAATGTACAATGCCTTTAAAACCTCTGGATTCTGTATTTCACCAGGCTGTGTATTTTGCCACATTTCTATCTGCCGTCGCATAAGATTGTATTTTTTATATTTGTTTTGAATGTCTTGTCCGCACTGTATCTTGAGAAGAACCTTAAGTGAATATATTCTGTTTTGAGATTTGAATAAATTATATTCTTTCAGTTGAGCCCTGAAATGATGATTGTGAAAATAGCGTTGTTTAAAAATGTCCTTTCTACTTTCATAAAAGGACAAATCAGTTTTGCACCTGTCTGCATAGTAGTCTTTTTGCCTTTGCCTAAAAACAGCATTCGTTCTGTATTTTCCAATGATATAGTCCTTTTGTCTCTGCCTGAATTCTTTATTCTCCTTGTATTTTCCAATGATATAGTCCTTTTGTCTCTGCCTGAATTCTTTCTTCTCCTTGTATTTTCTAATGATATAGTCCTTTTGTCTCTGCCTGAATTCTTTATTCTCCTTGTATTTTCTAATGATATAGTCCTTTTGTCTCTGCCTGAATTCTTTCTTCTCCTTGTATTTTCTAATGATATAGTCCTTTTGTCTCTGCCTGAATTCTTTCTTCTTGTATTTTCTAATTATATAGTCCTTTTGTCTCTGCCTGAATTCTTTATTCTCCTTGCATTTTCCAATAATATAGTCCTTTTGTCTCTGCCTGAATTCTTTATTCTCCCTGTATTTTCCAATAATATAGTCCTTTTGTCTCTGCCTGAATTCTTTATTCTCCTTGTATTTTCCAATAATATAGTCCTTTTGTCTCTGCCTGAATTCTTTCTTCTCCTTGTATTTTCTAATTATATAGTCCTTTTGTCTCTGCCTGAATTCTTTCTTCTCCTTGTATTTTCCAATAATATAGTCCTTTTGTCTCTGCCTGAATTCTTTCTTCTCCTTGTATTTTCTAATGATATAGTCCTTTTGTCTCTGCCTGAATTCTTTCTTCTTGTATTTTCTAATGATATAGTCCTTTTGTCTCTGCCTGAATTCTTTCTTCTCCTTGTATTTTCTAATGATATAGTCCTTTTGTCTCTGCCTGAATTCTTTCTTCTTGTATTTTCTAATGATATAGTCCTTTTGTCTCTGCCTGAATTCTTTATTCTCCTTGTATTTTCTAATGATATAGTCCTTTTGTCTCTGCCTGAATTCTTTCTTCTTGTATTTTCCAATAATATAGTCCTTTTGTCTCTGCCTGAATTCTTTCTTCTCCTTGTATTTTCTAATGATATAGTCCTTTTGTCTCTGCCTGAATTCTTTCTTCTCCTTGTATTTTCTAATGATATAGTCCTTTTGTCTCTGCCTGAATTCTTTCTTCTTGTATTTTCTAATGATATAGTCCTTTTGTCTCTGCCTGAATTCTTTATTCTCCTTGTATTTTTCAATAATATAGTCCTTTTGTCTCTGCCTGAATTCTTTATTCTCCTTGTATTTTCCAATAATATAGTCCTTTAGTCTCTGCCTGAATTCTTTATTCTCCTTGTATTTTCCAATAATATAGTCCTTTTGTCTCTGCCTGAATTCTTTATTCTCCTTGTATTTTCTAATGATATAGTCCTTTTGTCTCTGCCTGAATTCTTTCTTCTTGTATTTTCTAATGATATAGTCCTTTTGTCTCTGCCTGAATTCTTTATTCTCCTTGTATTTTTCAATAATATAGTCCTTTTGTCTCTGCCTGAATTCTTTATTCTCCTTGTATTTTCCAATAATATAGTCCTTTAGTCTCTGCCTGAATTCTTTATTCTCCTTGTATTTTCCAATAATATAGTCCTTTTGTCTCTGCCTGAATTCTTTATTCTCCTTGTATTTTCTAATGATATAGTCCTTTTGTCTCTGCCTGAATTCTTTCTTCTTGTATTTTCTAATTATATAGTCCTTTTGTCTCTGCCTGAATTCTTTATTCTCCTTGTATTTTCCAATGATATAGTCCTTTTGTCTCTGCCTGAATTCTTTATTCTCCTTGTATTTCTCAATGATATAGTCCCTTTGTCTCTGCCTGAATTCTTTATTACTCCTGTAATTTCTCTTTACAATACTCTTTTTTTCCTTTCGATATTCCTCATTGCATCTGTAATTGCTGACTGCATTGCTCTTTTTTCTCTCTTTGTAAATCACATCATTCGAATATTTGTTAATCGCGGCTTGCTTATATCTTTGCCTAGATTCACCGTTTTTTTTTAGAATCGTAGACTTGTATATAAACATACTGTTTTTTACAGTATACCTTTCACATTTGAATCTTGTTTAGTTTGTTTGATTGCTGATTCAACTTTGTTGGTTTAAGATATTGCTGGTTTGGAGAAGACATTTGATTTTGTATGGCATTAGAAAATTCACTGAGTGATACTTTTTCATATCTGTCTTCATTCTGAATGACGGTCATTACGACGTCCATGTGTACTTGCTCTGTAAAGTCTTCTTGTGCATTGCTTGATGTGGCCACATTAACATTAGCCTCAGTTAGCTGTTTATATGGATCTTCCACATATTGTTGTAACACATCAGATGTGCTTTTAAAAGAGATAGATGGTTGTTCTTGAGATTGTGTCCAACTTTCACCTGTTGTGGTTACGAATGCTACAGGCAGCAGATCAAATTGTGTCTGGTTTGTTAATTCAAAACACCCTTGAAACAATAGTAACAGCCTCTCAATCATGTCTTCTAAACAAAAAAAAGTCAACAGCACGGCTGTACCTGTGCCTTCATCAGCAAACATACCATCTGGTGTTCTGCAGTGAGAATCAAAGTAACCAAACCTCCCTGAGTGATCTCTGAACACAGCAATACATATCCCTCCACACATCAACAGTGCATCACTTACATCACTACTGAGACATTGCAGGGTATTCTCAAGATTTTCGAACTCGGCAACTGCAGATATTTCTCTCAGAAATCCAAACCTCTGCGGAAGTTTAAGTCAAGTCAAGTCAAGTCAGCTTTATTTATATAGCGCTTTTTACAATTTTCATTGTTACAAAGCAGCTGTACAAGAAAAAATGACTATAAGTAAAACATAAAAGGTTATGGAATTCAAAACACAGGTCAAATATCAGACACACAATAAATTCCTATATGCAGTGTTAATTAAATAAGACTACCAAATTCTAGCAGCCCCCCCGGCCAGGCAAAACAGTGCAAAACAGTATGCAAACGGTGGCGAGGAACCCAAAACTCCATTGGAGGAGAAAAAAAACCTCGGAGGGAAACCAGGCCTAACCAGGGGATTCCAGTTCCCCTCTGGCAAAAACTGCAGCCTCTGCACAAGCTCAACAGTGCTTGCACAACAAGGCGAAAATAAAAAAAATTAGATTTAAAATTATCATTAATAATCTAATAGTGGCTGAAGTTTTGTAGGGACGTCACTTCCTTCGTCCAGCATTTGTCAGGTCTAGGAATGGATTGCGCCCTGCCCGCTCCGCTCTTGTAACCTTGGAACAATGAGACAAGACTGGCTGAGAGTAGACTACTGTTCTGCACTCTTTGATGCAACAAATGCATCAGTTGTTATTGGAAGTGTCCCTGGTTCCGGTTGATCTAACTAGTGCAGCCTAGATCTTTGAAATACATATATTATGATAATCTAGTGTATGCAAGATTAAAAAGATGCGTCTTTAGTCTAGATTTAAACTGACAGAGTGTGTCCGCCTCCCGGACATTGCAGGGAAGACTGTTCCAAAGTTTAGGCGCTAGATAGGAAAAGGATCTGCCGCCTGCACTTGATTTTGAAATTCTAGGTATTACCAACTGACCTGACGCCTGAGAGCGTAGTGCACGTGATGGACTATAATACGTAAGAAGTTCTCTCAAGTAGTGAGGAGCTAAACCATGCAAGGCTTTATAGGTAATAAGCAAGATTTTAAAATTTATGCGATGCTTTATAGGTAACCAGTGCAAGGTTGACAGAACCGGGCTAATATGCTCATACTTTTTTGTACGTGTAAGAACTCGAGCTGCCGCATTTTGGACCAGTTGGAGTTTTTGTAATAGGCCTGCAGGGCAACCACCTAATAGTGCATTACAGTAATCTAGTCTTGATGTCATAAAGGCATGTATAAGCTTCTCCGCATCTGATGATGACAGCATATGACGTAATTTAGATATATTTTTAAGATGGAAAAACGCAATCTTACAGGTTTTGGCGACCTGGTTCTCAAATGACAGAGTACTATCGAATATAAAGCCAAGATTCTTAGCTGAAGATGAGGGTTTTATGGAACATCCATCAATAGTTAAGCAGTATTCTTGGTTGTTACGTAGGGCGGTTTTCGGTCCGATAAGTAACACTTCAGTTTTGTCCGAGTTCAGTAATAAAAAATTGCTACTCATCCACTTTTTTATATCGACAATGCATTCCACTATTCGATGGAAATGCTGTGTTTCGTGAGGCTTCGAGGAAATATAAAGTTGCGTATCATCAGCATAGCAGTGAAAGCTTATTCCGTGTCGCTTTATTATATCTCCTAGGGGTAACATGTATAATGCGAAGAGCATAGGCCCTAGTACTGAGCCCTGTGGTACACCGTACTGGACTTGCGATTTGCGTGATACCTCATTGTTTATTTTTACATATTGGAAACGGTCGCATAAATAAGATCTAAGCCATTTCAAAGCTATTTCCTTAATACCGACATCATTTTCAAGTCTATGTAGGAGCATGCTGTGGTCAATGGTGTCGAATGCAGCACTAAGATCTAGCAGCACCAATAAGGAGATACAACCTCGGTCGGACGCCATAAACAGATCATTTGTAACTCTAATCAGAGCAGTCTCTGTACTGTAATGTGCTCTAAATCCAGACTGGAAATCTTCATTAATCTCATTCCTTTGGAGGAAGGAACATATTTGAGTTGAGACTACTTTTTCCAGAACTTTAGATAAGAAAGGTAGATTCGAAATAGGTCTATAGTTAACTAGTTCTCCAGGGTCCAGATGGGGTTTTTTGACAAGGGGCCTTATAACAGCCACCTTATATGCTTTAGGCACATGTCCTAATGTCAGAGATGAGTTAATAATGCTAAGTAGAGGATCTATAATCTCTTTCAGAAGATTTGTAGGTATAGGGTCTAGCATGCATGTAGTCGATTTAGATGATCTAATGATTTTCGATAGTTCATCGTGATCTATAGTAGAAAATAAACGTAATTTCTCATTAGGGGTGCTGTAGTAAGTCGTTTGTTCAGCGGGTTTCGCATCTGGTTGCATAGTTATAATTTTCTCTCGAATATCTTGGATTTTATTTGTGAAATAGTTCATAAAATCATCACTGCTATGCTGGTATACAGCATCAGAAGTCGCTGACGATTTATTTTTGGTTAATTTAGCCACTGTATCAAATAAAAACCTAGGGTTATGCTGGTTTTCTTCTATTAGTGATGAAATGTAGGCGGATCGAGACGTTTTTAGGGCTTTCCTGTATTTTTTTGTACTATCCTTCCAGGCAGTACGAAATACCTCTAATTTAGTCTTTTTAAAGTTGCGCTCCATTTTTCGTGCCGCTTTCTTTAGAGCCTGAGTGTGTTCATTTTTCCACGGTGTCGGTCTGTCATTTTTAATCTTCTTTAAGCGCAAGGGAGCCACTATGTCTAGCGTTTCCGAGAAGGTGGCATTAATATTTTCAATAGTAAAGTCAAGATCTTCAACGTTATTACTCATGCTAGAGATTTGAGACAATTCAGACAAATTATCAAGAAACGCACCTTTTGTAGTCGAAGTTATTGTTCTACAATATTTGTAACTTGGAATTTGATTTGCCACCATTGGGTATTGAAGCAAGCATGATACCAGATAATGATCTGAGATGTCTTCGCTCTGCTGAAGGATTTTAACATCGACCACGTTTATACCGTAAGACAAAATTAAATCTAAAGTATGATTACGAAGGTGAGTAGGTCCTGACACATGTTGACTAACGCCCATGGAGTTAAGAGTGTCTTTAAAAGCCATTCCTAAAGCATCGTTATCATTATCTACATGAATGTTAAAGTCACCAGCAACAAGGACTCTGTCTGCAGACAGTACTAGTTCTGATAAGAACCCACCAAAATCTTTAATAAAATCTGTGTGGTGCCCTGGAGGCCTATATACAATAGCCAGAATAAATTTTAAAGATGTTTTGTCCTTAATATTAGGTATTGATGCATCAAGTACCATGACTTCAAAAGAATTATATTTAGGATTAGACTTCTGAGAAATGCTAAAAGAGTTACGGTAAAGTGCAGCAACACCTCCCCCTCTGCCTTTTAGGCGAGGCTCGTGTGTATAATAGTAATCTTGGGGGACAGACTCATTTAACGCAATATAGTCATCTGGCTTTAGCCATGTTTCTGTTAGACAGAGCATGTCTATTTTATGATCTGTTATCATATCGTTAACAAAAAGTGCTTTATTAGAGAGAGATCTAATATTTAGCAATCCGAGTCGTAACAGTTGATTATCTGTATTATGTTCATGTTTAGTTAGTTTAACGTTAATTAAATTACCTTTGAGAGGTTTACGCTTTATTTTATGTTTACTAATCCGGGGGACAGACACAGTCTCTATTTTATGATGTTTGGGAGAAAGTATTATCGCATGTAGTGTATTATGTGTGTTCTGCAACGTGAGACGGCAAGCAGACCGTTGGTTAAGCCATTCAGTCTGCTCCCTGACCTGGGCCCCAGTGAGTCAAGTTTTAGCATTAAGACTATGTGCCATATTTCTAGAGAGTAGAGAAGCTCCAGCCCAGGAGGGGTGGAGACCATCTCTTTTCAACAGGTCAGGTCTGCCCTCAAAACTCTTCCAGTTATTTATAAAAACAATATCATTCTGCAGGCACCACTCAGACAACCAGCCATTTAGTGATGATACTCTGCTATGTATCTCATCACCACGATAAGTGGGGAGGGGGCCAGAGAATATTACAGTTTCTGACATCGTGCTTGCGAGCTCACACACCTCTTTAATATTATCTCTAGTGATCTCCGATTGACGGAGTCGAACATCATTTGTGCCGACGTGAATAACAATCTTACTGAATTTACGATTAGCCTTAGCCAGCACATTTAAATTTGACTTGATGTCAGGCGCTCTGGCTCCCGGTAAACATTTGACTATGGTGGCTGGTGCCTCTATGTTAACGTTCCGAACAATAGAATCACCGATAACTAGGGCACTTTCAGCAGGTTTCTCAGTCGGTGCGTCACTAAGCGGGGCAAACCTGTTCGAGACTGTAGTCGGAACGTTTGAGTGATGTTTTGACCTGCGACTACACCGTCTCACAGTCACAAAGTTTCCCAGCTGCGGGGGTTGTTCAACCGGAACCGAACTGTGCGCGCTAGTATTGCTCGCATCCAAAGTGTTTTCTAAGCTCCTTACATTCTTACTATCCTCAGATAAAGATTGGATGCGAGACTCTAATACTGTGATCTTCTCTGTCAGCCTAGCTATTTCCCTGCATTTATCGCATGTAAAACCCTCGCCGCTGACAGAGAAGGCTAAGCTAAACATATGACATGAGGTGCAAGTGACAATAATAAGAGAAGAAGCCATAACTCACCGGGTTTGAAGAGTAATTCCAACTTACCAAGGCTGCTCGGTGATTCTTAGCATATACGCTTTAAAGAGAAACCGTTAGCACACAAGACAGCTAGAAGGCGAGATGATATTTAGCAGTGTAAACAGAAAGCCCGCTAGCACGCTTGTGCTATGCTAACGGCGCTGAGTGTTTTGGTTTAAGATTTTAAGTAAATAACCAGGAGAGGTTATTGAGATATCAGGATAAGTTAGCAACGACAGTGATAATTAACAATGTGTGCTATGAATAAAATACACTAATATGAAAGAAGTGCAAGTTAAGTGATACAACAACCTGATTCCGTGTTGTAGTAGAGGGGAGAGGTTAAGGACGTTATAGCTGCACAAGTTTGTCTCAATTTGACTCGGTAGCTCGTCAAAATGTAAAAAAACTATCCACAAACTGTCCTTTACTCTGGAGTGATTGTTTGACTCTAGTGTAAACTGCATCACCTTTCTGTAGAATCCAATCTAACTCGAAACTTTGTAGCTCATTACATTCATTATGGACTGCTAGGAACATTAAGGAATTGCAAGTACACTGGCGGCCTCTGGAGTAGATTTTGTACCTTGGATCACTTTGACAATGAGATGCTACAACAGACAGAACATACGGGTTTGTATCAATCCTACCTGAAACCGTGTTGGTATGGCTACTGGTGCAAAATGAAGCTTCAAGCTTTCTGCGCTGTTTCTGAGATTCACTCCTCTTTCCTCTTCTTGGCATAGTGCTGTTTCAACAGTAAGTTTAGTAATAAGAAAAATGTATTAATTAATGACAAAAATTAAACTTAAATATAGTAATAAATAATAATAATAATGTATCTTATCAAGTAAGTTTAGTAATAAGAAAAATGTATTAATTAATGACAAAAGTGAAACTCAAATATAGTAATAAATAATAATAATAATGTATCTTATCAAGTAAGTTTAGTAATAAGAAAAATGTATTAATTAATGACAAAAGTGAAACTCAAATATAGTAATAAATAATAATAATAATAATGTATCTTATCAATTATCCTGAAGAGTTGAAGTAGTCATGAAAAAAATGGTCCTTGGAAATATGCAAACAATATATTTTTGTAGATGCAGCTCAGTGGTTTTACCTGAGGTCGGAGTTTTGAATCAGGATGTATGTTCAGTGTGTATGGATGTTGGGTTGTTGGTGTAAATCTTGGTATGTAAGTTTTTCAGATCAATTGATCAGATATCAGGGGTTAGGCCTTTTCTTGAAGATGCTATAGCAAGCAAGGCTTTAGTGCAAAGGGTTAGTAGCACGTTTGAATTCGCATCTTGCAGTTTAGAGCGAGCAAGCAAAGCAGCAAGCAGTGCAGCAGCATTTCATGTGCAAGGCCATCAATTAGAAGATAAAAGATGGAAAAGGCATATGTTTAAATTAATAAGCAAAAGAAAGTTGTGTGAATTAGGAAAAAAGGTATGGACAGAAAAGACAGGACAGTCAGGACAGACAAACACGTAAAAAAATCAAGTCAGTCACAGTGTAACATTTAAATTGCTGTAAATATCATAACTAACTGCTCTTAATAATTAATTACTTATTTATGTATTTTCTATTGAAAAAGATACATTTACAGGAACAATAATACAAAATCAACATTGAGTGTTACTTACATGAGGAAAGAGTTGAACACTAACTGAGCAATCAACATTATTGAAACAATTATGCAGTCAATGTCGGGACCCATAGCTATTTTAACCACCATTTTACCATTTTCTTGGAAAGAAATTCCTAAAGACTAAAATGCTAAAGTGATTTTTACTGGCTTACTTACATAAGGGGCTACAGCAGCAAACACCAATTCTGCAAAAAAAAAAAAAAACATTTATAAGAGACGAAACCATGAAAGACACATACTGCATTTTGGATCTGACATTTTCAAAGATTACACAACAATTACCTTGATATTAAGCTGCTTGTTGCCACACTTGCTGCTGCTGACAGTGTGAAGAATGCAGTGGAAGACGTCACAAAATCTAACATTTACATTTACAGACAAACAGAAAGGGAGAGCAAGAATAGTCACTCAATATTGCTTCAATAGTGTATACTTAGTATTTTAGTTAAACATTTGATTGCTGAGGTCAGAAAACGCCTGAATTCACATGTCATTAATATTAGACCTATTACAGTCTTTATGTTGCTTAGCAACCGTTCAAAACAGTTATAAGAAATGTATTTATTTGTGGAAAAAATATTTATGTTTGTTATCAATAAATAGTTTTACATTTCTGTTTGTTTATTTAATGAACTCTTGACAGGTAGACTACATTTATTTTTGCCAAGAAATAAGCCATATTAAACTGTTAAGTAATTCAGTAGGGTTTTAGGCTTTTCATCACTTTTTTTCGTTTAAAATCTTTTCACACAAACTCACAGCTTCACATGGTTTATTGCTTTAATCTACATTCTAATAAAACAATATGATATTCAGTTGCATAATGGACTGACACATCTTGCAGTACTTACCTGAAGCAAGATCCGGACCGGATGAATACAGAGCGACGTTAATCACGCAGAGATCCCACTGTTGCCATTGGCAACTCAGTAAACAACAAGCAATATATAATTTTTTACTTTTTTCTATTTTTTTAATGACCTTCAATCATTTTATTATGGAAACAAACCTCTATGTTATATAATACAGACCTAAATAAAATATTAAAATATATATTTGTCTTTAAATTTATTTTTTTATTTAATAAGGTTTTCGATAAAGCCTAAAAATAGAAATAAAAACATGATGACAGAAATGTTACAGTGTCATTTGCGAGGGAAATATAAATCAGCAGATGTTAGGCTTATTTCACTTTCAATGTGTGTGTGTGTGGTTCGCAATCTATGTCTCAATTATTTAATTATAAAAATTAAATATTAATATCATATAGCCTAGGTTAGTTTTACATATATCATATAAAAAAGACATACAAAAACAGGACTTAAATCATACATTATCATTCATCATATTAGCTTATAGAAAACTGCAGCAATATTATATTAATTGTCGCGTGCAAGGTCTGCGTGGGAACCAGGGAATATTTAAAGTGGTATCCCACGGCAACGGGACATTAAACTGGACAACAAACCGACTCCAACGGATCATATTTGAGGTAAGTTTACTACTTTTACTTCATCAAAATAATATAATTACTTTGATAAAATAGGTTAAAACATTTTTTTTACTAAATAACACAATTTAATGACTAACACGGACAAAATATTAACTTTACATACAATTGTTTATCGTATTTCTAACTTATTGTGCATTATCTGACTCATATCTTTGATTTGTTTGTTAACAGCAGTTCACTAAACCTGAAGCAAAATACACCATTCTTTTACCATGTAAGTATTTTATTTGATTGAGTTACAATATCAGTTTGGAAATTCAATAAAATGACTCATAAAACCTTATTGTTTTTATTTTTCCTCACCTGCAGAATGACACATCCATACACCAGGCCCCCAAAATTGGCAGTGAAATGTATTAAGACCCAGGTAAATGACAAAGCTGCATCATTTAAGTCTATTGGGTCAAAAATACAAATTGCAGCTTACAAAACCTCAGCAGTTTCCGCTCTGACTGATGGGACCAGGACCATTCTGCACAGGAAGAACGGACCTGATCCAGAATTCGAACAAGGCTCATCTTATATTTTAACTAAAAGCACAGTCTCCAGCAGGTATGGCCAAATGTACTTGTTTGTGGGAGACCAAAAATTTAAGTTCAGGACGGCAGCACTCCAGGTATCAGAGGAGGCAGAGACCGCTGCAATTCATGCCCTCTGTCCACTATCACCATCTCTAAATGGTGATGAAGAGGACATGTATTCCAGGAGCGGTTACGTAAGTCTCCTGGGGAAAGTGGAAAAAGTGAGTAGGGTGTATTCGGTCAATTATATATTAAAAGCTGCAGATATGAGAAGTTATTAAAGAAATTCAATGCACTTTGGTACTCACCTAGGACAAATTTGTAACCACTGGCCTTTTCTGTTGCAGTTATGGAAACCAAGGATGACACGGTCCGAGGTACCCATCAAGGACTTGCAACTTCGATGTGGTCCCAATCTCTTGGATGTTTCTCTTTGGAGGGATGAGGCACTTTGCGAGATCCATGAAGGAGACATTGTGGAGATAAGCCATCTGCACGGTGCCATTCTCCCAAATGAAAAAGGGAAATTTAATTCTTCCACCTACACTACCATAAAGGTATTGTACACTGAACAAGAACTCAAATATAGGTATACTGTCAGATGTTTAAGCAAATACATGTGAAATGCATGTGCATACTAACATACTATAACTTAATAAAACTTCATATTCACATCTATTTGCTTGAAAAACCGATAGAATACCTTTATTTGAAAGTAATTTATATACGTGAATATATTTATTAATATATTAATATTCACAAACTTTTACCTCACTCACTCACTCACCCTATTTCTCTCACTATTCTTTTTAAACCAGGTAGAAGAGCCTGATGTTGCGGAGGCCGTCGTGGAAGTCATTGGAGTGACAGAGCTCGATGACACCTGTCACCTTCTGACTGTCGATGACGACATATTTCAAGTGCCATCTGAGTTTTACACTGGCAATATTAATGATCTCATCCAGGAGTTGCCTATAAAAATTAAAATATCACATGTAAATAAACGTGTACTGAGCGTAACCTCTGTAGATAATTAATAGTTAAGTAGTATCATTCTGTAACACACACACACACACTTATTTGTTTTGCTTGTTTTGCAAGTGTTACTGTGTTATCTGTAATATATATTTTTCTCTATAATTATATTTTTTACTTGTAATAATTAAATGAATATGTGTATTGTTACACCTGTGTCTAATTGTCAATTCTTTTTTACAAGCACATGATCTTAAACTGTAGAATTATTGATTTATATAATAAAAAGACAGCATAAGATTCTGAGACTTGATAGCATAGAGGTAAAAGTAGTTATAATGATCATAAACTCTCAAACTAAGAGAATCTTTATCTTTACACATCGTCCTCCGATTCTGTATCATTATTATTCATATTAATACAAAGTATTTTTATTTTCAATAGGCTAAATGAGTGGACACAAAATACATGTCTGTGGTGCACAAGGGCTCTGTAAATTAGTCTTATCGGGATTATTTACCATGCGGATTAGCAGAAAGACTTTGCAAAGCTATTTTAAAGGCAATATTTGAAAGACTTAACACAGAAGATAATTAATACACATACGTGTACAAGTGGACAGCTGTTCATAACAGAGACTCAAACAGGATTTACTGCAGCGGCTCTTGTCATAGCCACGTGTAAAACTAAACTGTGGCGCTTCTTCTTTGAGTTAACCTTGACTAGATGAAGATAATGTGGAATGAACAAGAGCTTTAAACATCGGTTCAAGTGCAGAAATACATATTAAGAAATGAATGTGCATGCATCTTATCAGAAAGAAAAAGAGTTTAGAGACTCACAGGTGTCAGCGTCTGTCTTCTGCGCGTGTCGCACATGTCCTGAAAAGTGAAAAGTGAGCCAGCTGCTGTGGCTAGCTGCAGTATAAGTCATAAACCACGCCCACTCCATGTCAACGATCCTGAGACAAGTGTTAATACCTATACGGTCTTAAGCCTCATCGTTAGAGCGCCCGAATCCCGTGCTGAACTAACCCGGTTCGAAACCCGGCGGGATCTAGTAGATCAGGTTACAGAAACAATATTTCGAAAGATTGTTTCGATCATTTGAGGTAATCTCTTTTCTTCAAATAAAAAAAATCTTCGTTTTGTATACTGTGCTGGGCTTTAATAGACAGGTTATCTATTTATCTTTTTATCTATAACACTAACTTCTTTTTCTTTTCTATCTCTTTTCTTAAAATATAGTTTTCTTTAAAATTATTAACTTTAATTATTAAATTTCTTTAAAATTAGACCTACCTATTTACCTACCTATCTACTTATCTTTTTATCAATTTATCTTTTTATCTATAATACTAACCTTTTTTCCTTTCTATCTCTTTTCTTAAAAAAAGAATAATAATTTTGTTGCTTTGGAATAAAATGTTTTAAATGTTGCTTTGGATAAATGCGTCTGCTTAATGACTAAATCAAGTCTGTCTGTCTGTCTGTCTGTCTGTCTGTCTACTTACCTACTTATCTTTTTTTCTAATTATCTATTTATCTTTTTATCTATAACACTAACCTATTTTTCCTTTCTATCTCTTTTCTTAAAAAAAGAATAATAATTTTGTCGCTTTGGAATAAAATGTTTTAAATGTTGCTTTGGATAAATGCGTCTGCTTAATGACTAAATCAAGTCTGTCTGTCTGTCTGTCTGTCTACTTACCTACTTATCTTTTTTTCTAATTATCTATTTATCTTTTTATCTATACCACTAACCTATTTTTCCTTTCTATCTCTTTTCTTAAAATATTTCTTTCTTTAAATTTTTTAACATTAATTATAAAATTTCTTTAAAATTAGACCTACCTATCTACTTATCTTTTTATCTATAACACTAACCTCTTTTTCCTTTCTATCTCACAATTCAAACTTTTTCACCAGACTTTCTCAAGCCAACATAAAGTTTGTTCACAAACTTTTACCTCATCTAGTTACTTTTTGATGTGTTTCACTATTCCATTGCTTGCTTACAATAACCATTAACTTTGAATGTTATGTTAAAATCATAACCAGTGTGTGAGTTGAGTTAACCAAAAGCTAAGGGCTGAATTAAAATTATGATTATCTTTTGGAGAGGAAATGGTATGTGTGTGTGAGTGTTGAGGTGAAGCGGAGCTTGCGAAGATAGAGGAAGTAGCAGGAGGCAGCTGAAGCCTCAGTGTATGTGTATGCAGAGAAGAGATAAATGTCACATCTTGAGAGGAGAAAGAATGTACACACACACATATTTCATTGCCTGACTTCTTAAAATATGTTGTTGTTGGGCAGAATTGGGGTGTGTGGGTTGTCGTGTGATGTTTTGCAGAAACTCCGAGAGCAAAGGAGTAAGAGCCGATTGGACGAATACCAGACCGCACCCAACAGAAAGAAGAAGATACGTCGACAAATACTATAAATATGTTGTGAAACTGTTTTCCTGGGTTGTTGTTGTTGGTTCGTTGTGAGACGTGTCTGAGACAACCCAGCGCTGCATTTTTGAAATCTTCTGATCAATAAACTTCAATTTACTTTGACTGGCCTCTCTTCAATTTTGACCACGCTGGACATGGCTTAAATGTCCGTCATAACTTACTCTAGATTTAATTAATAACTGTGTTTTCTTTATAAACCCTCAAAGTTTATATTTTTCTTTCCTAAAACAAGACTTAATATCTTAGGTCACCTGTATCTTGCCTTTTTATCCACGCTTCCCTTAAGATCAGTTCTTTCGTAGAAAACTCCAGAAAATTGACAATTACAGCCCTCGGTGATACTCCAAGCAGGGGTTTACTTGCAAGGGCCCGATGTGCGCGTTGTATTCTAAAGTTAAAATCCTCCGGTAGTTGTAGCTGGCTCTGCAAAAGCTTCTCAATAAACTGTGTCACAGAGACCCCCTCTTGTGCTTCTGGCACCCCAAAGATACGTATGTGGTTTCTTCTGGATCGTTGACTCTATGTCTAACACTTTAATCTGAAGTTTCCTCTGCTGATCGAGGCAGGTGCACAGCGCCTCAGTCGCCTCCTCTGCCCAGCTCTCCACCTGGTTCACGCGGGCCTCAGCCTCGTCCATCCGCTGAGATAGGCCTTGTACGTCAGTTGCGATATTATCCAGTTTACCGTTAATTTCTTGTCCCAGTTGGCCAATATCCTGTTTAAGCTTTGTATTGTCTCCTTTTAGATCAGATTTTAAATCCTCTATTGCCTTAAGTACCCCAGCTGTGTCCATGCTTATCCCGGGGCTCGCTATGATATCGCTACCTTGGTCCGGTTGGGTATTAGCTTTTGCGGCTGAGGCATTTTTATCCTTTCTTCTCTCTTTCATATATGATTTTGTTAAAAAAAAAAATCAGTATAGCGAGTTCAAACGGGATTTTCGAGGTTAAAGTGGGAGAGAGGTGTCAATGCGACCGATTACTCCATGTGCACACCCGGAAGTCCTAGTGATGTATTTTTAACACCCATCAATGCTCTTTGATTCAAACAGTGTGAAATCTGCATCTAGTGCGCTCTCCCCCGGGTGCTGTAAGCTTTAACACAAAGTGGCCTTATGACTGCTTTCTTCATGTCTCAAGAAAAATGTTCACTGAAAAGACTAATCGATATGAAGTGTTAAAAGGATTGGAAGGAGAAAACGAGGAAAATTATTTGTAAAAGTGTATTTGTTCTTCTTTTAATGGTTTTAAGTTGTCTTACTTTCAATGCAAGGGGATTAATGGATATGGGAAAATTAAAAGTTAAAGAAAAATGTAAAATGAAAGATGTAATAGCATTACAAGAAACCAACTGGAGAGAAAATATAATGAATGATTTCAAAAAGAGATGGGAAGGAGGAATACTTTATAATAATGGAGATGGGATATTTGGAAGAGGTGTGGCTTTTCTAATGAAGGGTGATGTATTTAAAGCAAGCAAGATCGTATACCAAGATAAAATGGGGAAATGTATGGTAGTGGAGACAAAACATGAAGGAAAAGATTTGATCCTGATTAATGTACAGGCACCGACAGAAGAAAAAGAAAAGAAAGAGTGTTTTTATGTTTTAAAGAAATATAAATAATAATGATGGGAGATTTTAATACGGTTTTTAGCAAACAAGATATAGATGAAGGAATGTTTTTTAAATACATGGATTTAATGGATACTCATAACATGATAGATGTGTGGAGAGAAAGAAATGAGAAGAATAAAAGAGTTCTCAAGAAGACTGTAAGATTATTACTTTGTCTAGATATAAAGCTTTTACGAGTTGATGAGTCTAGTCCAGGGGTCGGCAACCCGCGGCTCTAGAGCCGCATGCGGCTCTTAAGCGCCGCCCTAGTGGCTCCCTGAAGCTTTTTCAAAAATATGAAAATTTAAATATAATTTCTGTAGGAGGAAAAACATGACAAACATTCTTAAAGTTTTTCAACGTTGTAAAAATGTGTATAATATTTAATTTCAACATTTCTGTCAACGAAGATTTACGTCATATACTGCGACACGCGTTTCTGTCCGATCGGCGGCGGCGCGCGTGATGCCAGACCGGTGGCTGACAGACACACAAACAAACCGGCGGGTGTGTCATGGATCCCAAGGGGAAAAATAGAAAGATAGTTGAGGAGAACAGATGATTCAACAGTTCTTGGACCGAATCATTTGCTTTCATTGCCAATGTGGAAAATTAGAGGAGCGCAAAGATAAATTTAAGAAGTGGATTGCATCTCCAAACTCCACTACTGCTGCTAGTTTTGTTGCAACCCGGGAGATAATAAAGCGTGGGAAAACGTTCAGTTCACAGATGATACTGATTTTTGTCAGTATATAGTATATAGTTTGGGGGAAGAGGATTGTATTGTATTATTGAGGATTGAAGAGGACTGCATTTTATTTCCATGGGGATGTCTGAAATTACAGGATGCATTTCCACGTTGCACATTTTGTTGTTTTTTCGAATCCTAAAGTAAAAATGACATCAAAAATCTGATTTCTTTATTGTATTTCTTTAATTTCATCAATGCAACGAAACATAATACATTAAAATTATAATGGAAGTTAAACCTAAAGCACCATCGTACAGCAGAGTAGTCACGTGGTGCGTCATTCTCTCCAGGATGCGCTGCAGGGGAAAATAAACATTTAATCATGAATGCTCATTTTGTATTTGTAGCCTACTTATCATTTTGATACTAGGGGGGTAATAAAGCTAATATAGACACTTACAGCATGTGTTGCCTTCATTATAAGGCTTTTAATTTTTTGCGGCTCAAGACAGCTGTTTTTTATTTTTTTTTGTCCAATATGGCTCTTTCAACATTTTGGGTTGCCGACCCCTGGTCTAGTCGATGGAGCAATCAGCAGGTCCGGATCCGGGGACCAAGAATGACACAAACACAGAAGTGCAGTTCACTCAAAGTTTATTACAAATTGGTCCTATATATATATATATATGCAAAAGAGGAAGTGAGCTTTGGGCTCAAATCCATCACATTGGTGCACATCACATATATCACACATCTAATCACACATTTGATCACACATCTGTTAGTATTCCAGAACATATGTCACACATTTGTTGTTTGTTCTCGGAACACGTTCAGTGCCATTTCTAACACACAATAAAATACATCCTTATAGTTTAGGTCTAACCAGACGTGCAGTTAGCGCAGGATATACAGTTAGAATAAATACAGAATACAATATGAGAGAATATAATACAGTGGGCATGGAATAGTTAATAGGAACAGATAATAATTTAGACTAAAATTGTGCAAGTGACTTTGGTATGCATAAATTATTGACATTGGCTATTAAAGTTGCAGTGCAATAGGTGAGTTAATGCAGTTGTTAAAAGTTAATGCAGTTATTAAAGTTACGGTGCAGTATACGAGTTAATGCAGTTAACAGGTTGTAGTCCAGAAGATGAGTTAATGCAGTTAATAAGGTTACAGAGCAGTAGAATAGTTAATGCAGTTATTGAAGTTACAGTGCAATAGATGAGTAGATGCAGTCAATAGAATTACAGTGCAGTAGATAGGTTAGTGCAGTTATGGAAGTGGTCCATTAGTGCAAATGAGCATTCAGTTAAATATTCCTGGTGTGCAAGTGAGCAGTATAGAGTGCAAATGATGCTGTGCGTGTGTAAACAGTCCAGTAGAGCAGATAACATGAAGTACTGGTGTGTACAGTTCAGTCATGCTTGCAGCCCTGTAGTGCAATGTAAACAATGTTGTAGCAGCATTGGAGTTAAAGGTATGAGAGGTAGTGGAATCAGTGGGGGGCAGAGTTCAATGATGAAACCGCTCTGGGAAAAAAGCTGTTTCTTAGTCTGCTGGTTCTTGTCCGGAGGCACCGGAAGCGCCTACCGGAAGGCAGGAGAGTAAACAGTCTATGAGCGGGGTGAGAGGAGTCCTTGAGAATGCTGCGAGCTCGACGCAGACAGCGTTTCTTCTGGATGTCCTCAATGGCAGAAAGTGTAGTCCCTGTGATGCGCTGGGCTGTTTTCACCACCCGCTGCAGTGCCTTGTGCTCAGCAACAGAACAGATCCCGTACCAGACTGTGACATAGTTGGTCAGGATGCTCTCTATTGTGCAGCGATAGAAGTTCACCAGGATAGTTGAAGACTGTTGGTTCTTCTTCAATGTCCTCAGAAAGAAGAGACGCTGGTGAGCCTTCTTGACCAGGCATGAGGTGTTGGTGGTCCAGGACAGGTCCTCCGAAATGGGTCCCCAAGAACTTAAAACTGGAAACACGTTCAACAGCCATCCCATTAATGTGGATGAGGTCGTGTGTGCCTCCTTTCGCCTTCCTGAAGTCCACAATGATCTCCTTTGTCTTGGAGGTGTTAAGGAGCAGGTTGTTGTCTGAGCACCATGTGGCCAGGTGCCAGACCTCCTCCCTGTATGCAGTCTCATCGTTGTTGCTGATGAGACCAATCACTGTTGTATCGTCTGCAAACTTGATGAAGGAGTTAGATCCGTTCACAGGCCTGCAGTCGAGTGTGAAAAGGGAGTAGAGAAAGGGGCTCAGTACGCAGCCCTGGGGTACACCAGTGTTGAGGGTGGTGGTGGTGGAGCAGATGGGGCCTAACCTAACAAGCTGAGGCCTGTTCGTCAGAAAGTCCATAACACCCTACCCTAGACTTCAACGTGATTACGTCTTACATTTAGAACTCGTTTTAAACAAAGACTTCAACAATCACTTAACTTAAACACTCCAGCGGCAATTGCTGTTGAAAAGAATGCACATCAAAAATACGTCAAAACACAGGTCACATAATAAAATCCTAACTGGGTATAGGAGAAAATTATGTTACAGCATTTGACGTCAATTTGACGTCACCGATGGTGACACTCAATCTCGGGGAATCAAAACGTTACCCGTCAGTTCATTATATGCCCTGATGCACGGCAGGATCTCTTTGCTGCCAAAAACGTTGAGTTAAAACACACAGTAACAAATAAACACAGGATTTCTTCGCCGTCGTAAAAAAACACTTTCTTTTAACGATCATCATCTACGATTTTTACTGTATAAAAATACAATGGAAACCGTATCCTCACGGCTTCGTTTACTTAAAGAGAAAACAAAAAAGCATGCATTAGTTTAGCTAGACTAATGATTAACTTCGGGAGCCGTGCAGTGGTTGAGAGACATTGCCATGCCTCAATCTAACTTACACTAAATTCGGCCGTATACACGAAATAGGAAGGAACTTGCTTCTCTATTTCCTTCGCGCTAAAAAAAGATTTATTAACTTAATTTAGGGCGGCAGTATTGAGACTCACTATAAAATATTTCTTCGTTTCATAGGGTTACCTTTAAAAGGCAGCTGGACCATCATTAACAGAGGACTGTTTCTGCACAGCAACTCAACGCGCATTACAGACAAATGCAGATGCAAATGAAATGATTTCAGTCTTTGCTCTCAAACAACTTTTACAACTGCCCGCATTCTCCACCAATATATGTAGTGTATCTCGGGAAACTATGAAGTTAACCACAGTAAGATATGTATAATTAACGGTGATTAACCATACCTATCTTTTACACTTTAGCTGATGCAGCAGAATCAATAATAGCGACAACTAAATAGACTCGTCCAGTGGGTGATCAGCAGACCGACTATTAACTCTAAGAAATATCACCTTCCTGGCCTTGGAAAACAATACTCTTACTGTAATACAGTACCGCTTCAGATTCGTAACGAAATTAAGCAGTTTCAAGAGACGTTAAGATGTGACCAATAAACACAGAAACAATTCTAGTGTGGAATACAAATTGGGGATTATTTACTACATAAAAGAGGAAACAAACCAACAAACTAAACAATGACAAACACTAGAACAAGCACACATGAAACGTCAAAGCAGTAAAGAATGAAGGTAATAGACAAAGAAAGAGTGGCAGTATTACATCAGCAATTCACATCTGCATAAACCATAAAGGACAATCTCCTTATTAAAAAGGGGCAAAGCTTACAGGCAGCTATTTTGAAATAGACCAGATACTTGCATTGGCTTTTAGGTGTGCTGGGTTTGCGCTGATGAAAGTTGGGTGTCCTGATACATTTAAAGCGAGCGGTGATGTCTGTGGGATTCTCCCTGAGAACCGGATTGGCTGATGAAGGAAAAGCTAATTTAGCCAAAGCAAACTGCCGGAAAAAGGCTGTCTCCAGGGAGGAGACAAGTCTCAAGAGATTGAAGGAACCGGAACGAGTGAGCTTTCTTCCGTGCACAGATGCTTTAACCCTAAGTGCGTCACGCCCCTCCAGAGTGGGCGATCCAATGTAGTGAGCTGATTTTGAGCGGGAAACATGTTTCTTTGTCCGGCTCAATAGCTCATTTGCATTTATGGTCGCCTGTAAGTTTTGGTGCTGTAATATTCTTAGACGAAGATAAATTGAGTATGGTATAAAATACATTACTGTGCTATACACAATCATTTAAAAAAGGAAAAGGGGAACATTTATATATGAAACATGATAGGGTTATTAGTACATTGACCTATAGTTTGTACAAGAACACAATTCTGAGCCTAGCTACGGCGAAACACTTATGCCTTTGAGATTATGGTTAGGGTAGCGTACCATGGAAACAAACATACACGGTAGAGATACATTTATTTACACTTTAAGCCTTTCTTAGGTGGCGAGAGGGGAGAAAGAGCCATTCTTTGGTAGAATTTGAATCTCTCTCTGTTCCTGGCGCCACATGGCTTTTGTCACCTTAGGACACATTCGGAACCCCCCCAAGAATACCTTCGAAGCTCGGGGGAGAGTGTCGCAATGTGCCTTGGTCAATCCAAAAGGAGATAACTCGGGCAGTTTGACATTTTAAGATCCCAGGTGGTAAACTTTTGGTCCGACCCGACTCTACATATCCAATGTTGTTGTGCATTGACAATAACAAAAAACATCCCTATTAAAAAAATACTTAATGGAAACAAAAATAACTTTAAAATCTCACATTAATTTACTGTTGATTCAAGTTTCGAAGCTTTGGGACGTTGAGGGTTTTTATTAATGTGTTTCACATGTATTATTACTTTTTGATGTGTTTTACTATTCCATTGCTTGCTTACAATAACCATTAACTTTTAACCATTAACTTTGAATGTTATGATAAAATATAACCAGTGTGTGAGTTGAGTTAACCAGAAGCTAAGGGCTGATATTAAATGTATTTTCTAGAGGAAATGGTATGTGTGTGTGAGTATGAAGGTGCGAAGATAGAGGATGTGTATGCAGAGAAGAGATAAATGTCATGCAACGAGAGGAGAAAGAATGCAAACACACACACACACACACACACACATTTCATTGCCGGACTTCTTAAAATATGTTGTTGTTGGGCAGAATCGGGGTGTGTGGGTTGTCATGTAATGTTTTTCAGAAACTCTGAGAGCAAAGGAGTGAGAGCTGATTGGACGAATACCAGGCAGCACAACAGAGAGAAGAGATACCGTCGACAAATACTATAAATATGTTGTGAAACTGTTTTCCGTTGTTGTTGGTTCTTTGTGAGACGTTTTGTCTAACAACCCAGCGCTGTATTTTTTAAATCTTCTGATCAATAAACTTCAATTTACTTTAACTGGCCTCTCTTCAATTTTGACCACGCTGGACATGGCTTAAATGTCCGTCAACGTCTGGGCGCAGCTTTGGGGCGTCTGGCTCCTGCTGGTTCAGTAACGTTCATAAGCACAAAAAAATTAAACCATACCACTAAATCACACATTAGTTTGCTGTTGAGTCATGTCTCACAGTTTCGGGGCAACGTCCGAAAAACTTAATGAAAAAAAATGATGGTAAGAGAACTAATTTAAAATTCAAACAATATTTATTGTTGATGTAAATCTCACTGCTTTAAGATCTTCTTCCAGATCTCCAGCTCCTACTTCAGGCTGTCCAACCACTGATGCAGAACAAACATTTTCCACTGAAGTAATTGCATTGCCCTGAATTCAAAATTTTAACTGTCCAATGTCCAAGAAATGTTCTTTCAAATCTTGATGATCCAGCAGCAACGACAAAAGGCCCAATTTTTCCAAGTATCTTTTCAAATAGGAATTTGAAATGGATACATCGTTCTCAGTCCACCCTCCATCAATGGTCATCTTGCCATTGGCTGTTGGCTGGTAATTCAATGACTTCTGTAACATGCCACATCTTTGGCAACAATGAAACTTGACTTTATCATCAAAATTAGTTTTCCACATTTGGCATTTTCCACACTTGTGCGCCACATTCATGACCACAGCACTAATACTTCAATTAACTGATAACACCGTTGTATCAGCCACACTGAATACTGTGTTATTGCAAGTGACACCAGGCAAAGCTGCAATTTTGTTGAATTGAGTATCTAATGTGGTTGTCAAATACAAATTTCCACCAAATGATCTGGTGCTTAAATTCGATATTTTGTATGTGTTTCCATTGATCAAACATCCCACTTGGTCTTCCCATAACTGGACCTTTATATTTCCAGTGTAATCTTGCACATGGCAAGATTGCATTTCACCTTGCCTGCCTTGAAACTCTATTGTTTCACTCACATGAACAACGAAACCTTCAAAACAGCCAACCTAAAAGCAAAAACATAGACAATATATAAAATTACTAACAACATAAAAAAATGAGTTAAAATAAGTACATTTAAACATTGAATAGCAATTTTAATGATTTAAAAATGAATGAATTAAACATTTATAATGATTCTTTATGTGAATTACATAAATGTTTTTCCATACACTTTAATTATTTTAAAAACCTCTATTTATATAAATCATAGCAACAAAATCTTTTCCTTTTGTAAAATAAGAATATTATACAGTCCCACATACATCTTTCAAACCTGAATCATTAAAACACTTAAAGAGACCACTACCAGAAAATTAGTACCTAAAAATAAACAAAGTTAGCAATCTTATTTTCATAAAAAACAATACCACCATCCCACCAGGTTCAAATAACTGCTCAACATGGCTCCATGACATTAACAAGGGTCATCTAAAGTGACTCAATGTCTTTGTTTAACAAAAATATCTTATTCATAATGTTATTTACTAGAGCTGGGCAGAACAATTCAAAAACAGAATAATATTTTTTTTATAATGGAATAGATTCAATATCGATTCTCAAAAGCCATGAATCGATTTTTTTGTTACACATTTGCGCAAGCAGTCATCAAATTTACCTCACCTTCATATGACTACAGCCTTTTTTATTCAATCTTCAACGTAAAAAATACCTGTCCCTGTTTGATCACCTTGTTTGTTAATTTAGTTTAATGCAAAGCAGAATGTAAAATATAGGTCCTCTGGGCAGGCATCTTTGTCACCATTATTTAGAGGTCAAATATCTTCTCATTCACATTTAGATATCATTCAATTTTGTTTATAGCGTTGCAAATATAAACATTTGTCATCGATTCACTCCAAAAGTCTGTTGTTAACACAACTGAATTGTATCAAGCATAGGGTGGCCATACGTCCGGCTTTTGGCCGGACAGTCCGGCTTTTAAGCCCTCTGTCCGGCGTCCGGCGCAGCCTCAAGCCGGACACTCATTTGTCCTCCTTTTCGGAGTTGCGCTGAATCGGCCTTTAAAAACGCGCTCTAAAACCTTTACTGGGACGCAGCAGCATAGCGTCTGACGCAGTAAGAGCTCCGGTCAAACAAATGATTGGCTGAAAGAGGTGTCAAATAAATACCTGATATTTTATTGGTTAAAAACATAAACAAGCCTCCACGTGCTGGCTACGTCACATCACAACGTTAACATGCCGAAACGTAAGACATCCTTTAATCCGGTGTAATGGAAATTTTCTAGTCTAGCTTCTTGATGTGTCTATCTATATGTTTATGAAGTTTTAATCTATGTTTTCTTTTCTATGTTATCATGTTTTTCTCTATACACGTCATACCACTCTGCCTTTGCCCTCGAGCAGAGGCCAAGATGTTCTGTTTGGAATAACGGGCATCACTTCTCGTAAACCAGCTCGGGATTCTGGCTAGGGGGCAAAGGGAGGGGGTGTCACGTTTTAATATATAAACTCTGGGTACAGGAGGAAAGAGGGCCTTCTCTCTGCACCGTGCTTGTGATGCAGACTGAATGTCAATAAATATAAAATACCTTGCAAGGTAACTCATGCTCTCTGTGTGTTGCATTTGTCTAAAGTGTTTAAAAACTCACTTTGATTAAGGAATAAGAAAATTCCACAACACCGGAACGGACAAAAGACCACAAATTTATGTCGAAAAGCAGTAGATTCTTTCCACGGATTTTGCACACTATGTCGCTGCGAAGTGGACGTCAGTAGTAAAGGGAAAGCCGCCATTGAACGACATGCCAGCACTGAAAAACATCAAGGTAACCGACGAGCTGCTGGTACGTCATCCCTCAGGTCTTTTTTTCAAGAGGCAACATCACCTAAGGATGACAAAATCTCTGCTGCAGAGCTTTGCAAAGTATATCATGCAGTCAGGCATCACCAGTCATACAGGAGTGTAGACTGTGGAGTAAAAGTTGACAGAGAGATATTTAGTGAATCATCTACAGCTAAGGGGATGACCTGTGGGAAAACAAAAGCTAAGGCTTTGTGTGAGAATGTCCTAGCGCCCTACTCTGTACATATACATTCAGATTACATCAAATTAAACAATCTGCCTTTTTCAGTGGCAACAGATGCATCAAACAAATGTGCGACAAAGTGTTTCCCGATTGTACTGAGATATTTGCACTTTGAGGAAGGCGTGCAACATGCACTGTTAGATTTTTATAGTGACAGCAACTAAACTAGAGATGTCTGGTCTTGATGTGAAAAACATGTCTGCATATGCAGCAGACAACGCCAGTGTCAACTATGGAAAACACAACAGTGTTTATCAGAAATTGAAACTGGCTCAGAAGGATGTGCTACCTGCAAACTGTTTAGCCCATATCCTACACAATGCAACAAGATATGCAGCAGGCAGCTTGGATTTTGATGTTGAAAATGCTGTGCTGAAGGTTTACAGTCATTTTAGCATGTCAGCAAGCAGAACAGCACAGTTGAAGGAATTCTGTGAGTTTGTGGAAGTGGAAGAATGCAACCTGCTACGGCATGTCGTCACAAGGTGGTTGTCCCTGCTTCCATCTATTGACAGAATACTGAATTATTGGAAGCCCCTGACCAGCTACTTTCAGAGTGAAGGTGAAGAGAAATGCTCCCAGTTTTTGTGGAAATGTTTTAGAGAGGAACGCATTGAAGTGGCTGAGACATATTTTCTTTTCCTCAGTCACATTCTAAAAGTGTTCTCAGACACCATTGAAGCACTTGAGGCCAAATCGTTCAGCATAACATGTGTGTTTAAGAACTGAAACAGAAACTTGAGAGAAGGATGACAGACAGGTTCTTTGGCTTCAATGTGAACAGCAAACTCAAGCAGCTACCCCCTTACCTGGCCAATAAATGTGTGGAGGATTTTCTTGGTTTCTATGAAAGAGCCAAGAAATACATAAGTGAAAGATATGACTTCTCTGATAACAGATTTCATAGCAAAGTGGCAAAGCTTGACCTCACATCTGCTGTTTCATATGAAGAATACAGTGCTTCTGTCCAGGCCTGCAATCTGAAATCCATTGATATGGATGGACTGTATGAGGAATATGCCATGGTGGAAGCTTCCTTCACCTCTCCGGAAATGTATGGCTGCCACAGTGAGGAGCGATCTCTGAAACTGTTTTCCAACGCAGACGTACCACTTGTGAATCTCAGGAAGATCAGCGCCTATATTTTCTCCATCCCATGCAGCAATGCACACACAGAACAAGTCTTTTCAATGATGACATCTGCATGGAGAAACGAGAGGAATCGTCTGGTTGTGGACAGCGTCAAGGCTGAGCTCCAAGTTTGTGTCAATTTCACCTTTCCCTGCACAGACATGTACAAGAAGTTCCTTGGAAACAAAAAACTCTTGGATGCAGCCAGGAAAGGGCAGAAGTATTGCAGATAGACAATCAACTATTTGGTGAGTACACTAGTCTTGTGTTCACAAATGTAGTTAACTGATGCAGTTAGTTTGCTGTGTATTGTATTTAATTAAGCAAATATAGGTTGCACTCATTTCCTGTATGAAGCTCTTAAGCCAAATAGATCTCTAATGCAGCATTTATATTTTATTAATGGGCTATATGAATTAAGAATATGAATTTGGTTTAAAACAATACTGATTTTAGAAGGCTGGTGTGTAACTATGTGTTTATGTGTACGACCTCCTGCAGGAGATGAACGAGCCCAGGGGCAATGGGGGCTCGGTGGCCATGATGATTCTAGAGGTGCTGTTGTCGCCTGAGCTTCTTTGTTGTGAACTTATTTGTTAAGAACTGAAATGTGTTTTAATTAATTTTCTCGCATTCATTATTTGTTTATTTATGTATTTAGGTTATTTGCAGAAGTCCAGAAATGTTATGTTTTCAGGCACTTTGCAAGACTCTCAGTAGTCAGTTTTTGAAACAGACATCAAAATGTCTGGAAATAAATACAAATACTGTGAACTAACACTTTTTTGCCTCTTCTGTTACACATGGTCTACATAAAGATATGTCGTAGATCAAATTGTCTGGTAATGAATAGAGTAGGCCAGAAATGGGCAAACTACGGCCCGCGGGCCACATACGGCCCTTTTTAATCCGGCCCGCCGAAGTTGTCCAAATTATAGTAAAAACCTCCTTTTTTTCCCTTTCCCTGCAATGCCCAGTGGACAGCGAATGCCGAGTGTTTAATAAGGAGTGGACAACAAAATACTTCTTCACTGAAGTCCGATCAACGGCTGTATGTCTGATATGCCAAGAAGCTGTTGCGGTTTTCAAAGAGTACAATGTCAGCCGTCACTTTGCCACGAAGCATGCAAACTATGCTAGCAAGCAGTCAACACAAGAACGGGCGGCTACTGCTCAGAGGTTGGCAGCTAATTTACAGAGTCAACAGAACTTTTTTCACCGACAAACTGCAATTCAAGAGTCAAGTACCAAGGCAAGTTATTTGCTGGCATTCAAATTAACAAAGGCTAGCAAGCCTTTCTCCGAAGGCGAGTTTTTGAAAGAGTGCATGGTAGAGACAGCAGGTCTCTTGTGTCCGGAGAGCAAAGCCAAGTTTGAAAAAATCAGTTAAGCACGCAGGACAGTGACTCGCCGCGTGGAACTGATTGACGAAGATATAGTCAGCCAGTTAAACAAAAAGGCGGAGTCCTTTAAGTTATATTCACTAGCACTGGATGAAAGTAACGACATAAAAGACACTGCTCAGCTCCTAATTTTTATCCGAGGGATTAACAACAGTTTTGAGATAACGGAGGAGCTTTTGAGCATGGAATCACTGAAAGGGAAAACGCTTGGAGAGGACTTATATGAACAGGTGTCTGCTGTCATCGAGAGAATGAAGCTACCTTGGAGTAAACTTGCCAATGTCACCACGGATGGATCGCCAAATTTAACTGGAAAAAACATCGGGCTGCTGAAAAGAATCCAGGATAAAGTGAAAGAAGAAAACCCTGACCAGGAAGTTATTTTACTTCACTGCATCACTCATCAGGAGTCTCTGTGTAAGTCTGTATTGCAGCTTAATCAAGTCGTGGATCCAGTTGTAAAACTTGTTAACTAAGTTTGGGGAAAGTGTTTCAACGAGTCTGGGAGCTCAAAGACGAGATTCGCTCATTTTTTTATTTAATGGGGAAATCCGAAGAATTACAATCTTATTGAATTAATGATTAGCCTCAGCCAGCACATTTAAATTTGACTTGATGTCAGGCGCTCTGGCTCCCGGTAAACATTTGACTATGGTGGCTGGTGCCTCTATGTTAACGTTCCGAACAATAGAATCACCGATAACTAGGGCACTTTCAGCAGGTTTCTCAGTCGGTGCGTCACTGAGTGGGGCAAACCTGTTCAAGACTGTAATCGGAATGGTTGAGTGATGTTTTGACTTCCGCCTACGCCGTCTCACATTCACAAAGTTTCCCAGCTGCGGGGATCTTAAACTGGAACCGAGCTGTGCGCGCTAATGTTGCTCGCATCCAAAGTGTTTTCTAAGATCCTTGCATCCAATCTTTATCTGAGGATAGTAAGAGTGTGAGTCTCTAATTCTAAGATCTTCGCTGTCAGCCTTGCTATTTCCCTGCATTTATCGCATGTAAAGCCCTCGCCACTGACAGAGAAGGCTAAGCTAAACATTTGACATGAGGTGCAAGTAACAATAATAAGAGGAGAAGCCATAACTCACCGGGTTTGAAGAGTAATTCCAACTTACCAAGGCTGCTCGGTGATTCTTAGTATATACACTTAAAAGAGAAACAGTTAGCACAAAAGACAACCAGAAGGCGAGATGATATTTAACAGTGTAAACCGAACGCAAGCTAGCACGCTAATGCTATGCTGACAGCGGTGAGTTAACTATAAATTTTGGTTTAAGATCTTCAAGTAAATAACCAGGACAGGGTTATTGAGATATCAGGATAGGTAAGCAACGACAGTGATAAGTAACAATGTATACTACGAATAAAATACACGAATGTTAAAGAGAGTGCAAGTGCAGCGATACAAACAAACAGATTCAGCCGCAGTCTAACTACAGATCTTGAATAAGGCTCAGGACAAACTCATATCCATCTGTTTTTACTCGTACAAATACTGATGTTTGTCAGCAAGTGTACTAGATATGAGGGGACATCCATATTAGTGGTGTTTCAATTCTCTGTGGAAATGATTGAGTACACTTATTCAATCCAATGATGCCTGGTGATTGGGCTGGGCAATTTTATAGATTTTTTTTATTAATTCTAATTCATGCTTTTCTCTATTGTATTATTATTTTAAATCGACATATCGCGATTTTCACAAAACGTTATCAGTCATGTTGACAGTGATAGACAACAGCTGATACGTCATGAAAGAAACCAGACCGCAAGATGGTGCACGTGATTCAACACATTGAGGATGGCTGAACACATTAGATGCAAGATGGCTGAACAGCTGCTGCACTCGCGTCTCAGCATCTCAAGCGTTAAATCGCTCCGCATCAGTGAAAAGACACATTTGATGGTTTCTATTGTCTTTTGGTGCATCACGCCACTCTTCAGTGTAGACCCGAGCTGAAATTTCTTTGAACTTGTAAGAATGTGTTTTATGCACGAGACGCAGCTGATGCTGCAGGTTTGATATTAACATGAGGTGTCGGGGTGGGCAAACCTGGTCCTGGAGGGCCACCGCTCTGCACAGTTTAGCTCCAAACCTTATCCAACACACCTGCTCGAGCTAATCAAGGTCTTCAGGATACTAGAACATTCACACCAGGTGTGTTGGAGCAAAACTCTGCAGAGCTGCGGACCTTCAGGAACAAGATGGTCCACCCGGCTATGTGCATGATGGTGACAGACTGAAAGTTGCTGCTATTTTCTTGTGTTATGTCTCTGTGCTTTGTATTGTTTTACTGACATTACTGCTGTAATTTAGATTTGCCTCGACTCTTTGGGTTCTCCTCTAAAATTGGATGTCTATCTCAATAACCAAGAATTATTGAGCTTTTATCTTATTTTATATCATGTTTGAACATGTAGGATATACTTGAATTACGTTCGTGTAAGTATATTTTTTAGTTCACTAGTGAGACATTTTCAAGAAATCAAAATCCATACTGTGAATACAGGCATGTGATGAGCCAAGGATAAAAAAGACCCCCCCCATTTTAATGTTACTAATTAAAATGTTACATTATTAACAACAGGCAACTGTTTGCCAAAAAAAGTAATTTTTCACTTAGCGACATAAAAACAAACTATCAAAACTACCCAATTCTGACGGGCTAGTCCATACACAGCCACTAGATGATCTACGTCATTCCTACAGCGTAATAAATCTACATGTAATAAAAGTATTTGCATACACCTCCTGTTGCATTTGTATAGTTTCAAGCCATTAAACCGCTGAACGGCCTATTTTAGACTCTGTATATAGATAATGTTATAAGGGCTGCACGATTCATTGAAAGTGATTTGGCCGTTGGCTGCAATGTTTAATACGCAGCTTGTCAGTGAGATACGGTTAAATGCTTTCCTGTAGCTCAGTGGTAAGAGCAACGCCAAGGTCGTGGGTTCGATCCCATGGGGATTGCACATACGTTGAAACAAATGTATAGGAAAAATGCAATGCAAGTCGCTTTGGATAAAATTGTCTGCCAAATGCATGAATGTAAATGTAGATGCAGCTGCATGCGAAAGCCAGAGGGCGCTCTCGCACAGAAACTCTAATGCTCTATTGGACTTTTGAAACTCGAGTCCTGCGTGTTCAAAATTTGAAGAAAAGTCAAAGAGATCGTTTTTCCCAATAAGTTTAAGTAGAATTTATTATCAGATGTAAAAGCTTCTTCCAGCTGGGAGTTGTCACTCAAACATATATAATGAGCCGAACAACTGAATACACACTTCTGGGTTACAAGTATTTATAAAATATGTGACGTCGATTCTCTCTTCGGGCTCCTCCCCTTCATCGGGCGGGCGTTGAATCCTCCGGAACCAATCACCTCGGGACATGTAAATCTGACTCCATTCTCCCCCAACCATTGGTTCCTGCAAAACATTTTGAAAATAGCCGGTCCTGCCGGGAGATGCGATTGACGCACACACACACATACACTCACACACTTGTTATCTGAGACCCTGCTTCTGCATTCCTCAGAGCTCATGTTACACACTTCTGCCAACTAGCTTTCAAGACAAAAAACCCAGCACAGCATGGACATACTCATATCATTATATTTAACAGTAAAACAACAGTAAACATGAATTTATAATACATAAAACATCATAATCCCAATAATCCCTCTCTTGACCTCGACAGAGGTCAAAATTCTTGGTCCTCTGGGTCGTCAGTATAGCTGGATAACAATGGCATATTAAATGGTTTGGGGCTTTCCGGTCTCTCAATAGCTGAAACTATTAAACGATTACACAGTGATCTAAGGCAAGGAATGCAACAACAACCACACGTAATCAAAATTGCTATGAATACCCCTATAGACATCACAATAGACATTACTATTGCTTTCCATCTTCCCAATGTTTTGTCTAGCCAATCTCCAATAGGATTATTTACTCCTGAATGTTCCTTCATTTCTATAGACAAAGTTTTCAACCCTTCCAATGCCCTAGTCACTGATCCGTCTGGGGCAGTATTATTGGGAATGTACGTACAACAAAGATCACCAAACATTACACATACTCCTCCCTTCTCTGCCAACAGCATGTCCAGAGCCATACGGTTCTGTATAGCCATCAGTGAAGTTGGTGCTAACTGCACCGCTAAACCATCTACGGCATCCCTTGTCATATTTGCTAACCTCATCACATTATAATGCACATAATTAATCCTATCTACATTCTTGTTTGGGGTGACTGGAAAAAGAGCAGCTATTATGGGTATATTCTCAAAACCTGCTGCCACTTGGTTCGCTAGTTTATATTCATCCGGCACACCTCGTGGAATGCCTATCGCATCAATGTATGTCGGGCTATTTAATGATAAATCTACACTTGAGCCTATTGCTCTCTGTTTAATGATATGTCTCCTACGTCTTCTTGTCAATGTTGCTGAATTTATGGTTTCCGTTCTGACTGCTCTGTCACCTATCAGAGTTATTGGGGCTCCCAGTCTTACCAAAGCACACACTCCCTTTGCCTTCTCAGGTATCCTAGTAAACAATCTTCGATCTCCACAATAATAATACAAACCTGCTCTAGCCCACGTACCTATTTCAGTCCCATTATCCACTATGATGTGATCACACCACTCCTTATTTATCTCCCCCAGGTTGCTGGTTGGTGATAGACGTTTAATATCAAAACAGGTATAATTTGCTTTCTTTGGTGTAAATGGACCTGCCCGTGAAAGGTTGGTTATTGGTGGGAATATTGCTGCCAATGTGGTACAATTTTTTCGACTGGCCATCCGTGTTAATGCCAGCATACACTCATAGCCCCACGTATCATTTTGGTACAACGGGGCTGGTTCAATGTATAAATGTGGTCTTGCATTAGCACATCCAACACAATCATCTAACCTCTGTTCTCTGGCTGTGGTAATTATCCATTCCAGCCACAAATTATTTTCCCCATATCCTGTAGCTCTCTCTATCATATCTTCTGGTTTTAACATGGTGTAATCTATTTCCACCACTACATTCTTTTGTCCTACCGATAATGGCCCAGCTATTGTCTCATTTCTTTCCTCCTCAGGTGAACTGTCCACAACAAATTTTATTACTGCTTTTTTATCTGTTCCTGGGCTGTGCACCCCCATTATAAGGAAAAACTCCCCTGTATAATTGGCTGATCCCGTTCTGGTGGATATTGAAAGGGTGAGTGGATTTTGACTTGCACTGTAATCTCTCTGCATTTTTAAATCAAATTTTGCCGAGGTACGGGTCCAAAGGCTAGGTTGTTCCGGAGTCCAAGCACCTGTATATGCGATTACCTTATTCCATGATGGACACCATTCACCCCTATAGGTTTGCCTAGACTGGGACACCTTACAAACACTGTCCATATTCCCATCCATACATATATATATATTGTACCCCCTCCATGAGCTATTTTTTCCCCCACAATTTATGACAGCGCATAGGTCGAAAGTAAATGATGTAGTCTTACCCCAAACATAGTTAATTACGAGTTGTTCACACGGTAACCTCGTATCGGCTATGGCTTTTTTATGTCTCGATTTTGATATGGTGTTGTTGCTTTCCTGACCCTTAGTTAGGCTAAAAATTATTCCTACTATAACTCCTGAAATTATTAATAGGATCCCCGACAGCTTACAGTTTTCCCACAGCTTCATTTTGTTGCCCTCTCTTGGACTTTAAAGGAATAATAAACACACTCTTGGAAATTAAAATGGTTAAACACACAATATACTTAATGGGAATATGCAATTAAGGAAAAATATATATGGTTAAAATCACACAAAATAAAATGGTAAAGAAGATAAAGAATGACAATATAAAAATCACAATAGCAATATAAAGGTATAAAAAATAGTAAATATTAAAAAATATGAAAAACAATAGATATGAAAACAATAAATATGACAATCACAATAAGAACAATATATAATATGGTTATAAAGAATATATGGTAATACGTATTTCCACCTCCGTGAGTATTCACTCAAAATTTATTGCACTGGAAAATGATTCTACCGTCCTTCTCTTTGGTCACAGCACATTCACCTGGAACACCTGTCTTGTGAACGATTTGCAATTGTTATTGTACTGGTGGTGTTGTGATTTCACCTGTGGCTTCTTCAGCCTCTGATTCTCCTTCCCTCTCTTGGACCTGTCAACGCAGGTCCACCCGTGTCTCTGCAAGATCCCTTGAGGGGGGGTCACAAGCTACACATGAGGTTAAATGAAACCAAGTGTCACCCTTGCCCTGCAATCGAACACAGTGTGATGTCCTTGCTGTCACCCTATGGGGTTTCGACCACCTCGGCTCATTCCACTTTCTCCTGAACGTCCTCAGCCTCACCCACTGTACCGTCGTTGGAGGGGGGTCGGCTGCTGGAGATGGATTGACCTGGCATGAAAAAGTCTTAATGAGAGCAGTCAGTTTATCAAAATAGACAGCGTGAGATAATGGTGTCACAATGGCATCCGACAGTGCATTCCGTGGCCCTGGAAACTGGCGACCTGTAAATAATTCAAAAGGGGTGAAACCTGTGATTCGGTTAACAGATGATCTTACTGACATTAAGGCCAATGGCAAAGCTGACAACCAATTTAATTTTGTCTGTGCACAGATTTTAGCCAATTTGAGTTTTAGTGTGAGATTCATTCGTTCAACCTTACCTTGGCTGGCAGGATGCCAGACTGCACCAAATGCATGTTTGAGGCCTAGGGCCTTTTCGACGACTCGCAAATGTTCATTCTTGAAATGGCTGCCATTATCTGATCGTAAACGCCGGGCGAAACCATAGCGAGGAATATAATGGTTAATTAAACATTTTATCACCGCCGTACTGTCTTCTCTGCCTACAGGATAAGCTTCAGGCCATCCAGTGAAATAGTCTACGATTACCAGAAGATAACGCTTACCCTGTATCCTCGTGATCATGTCTGTGAAATCAATCACGATTTCGTCCCCCGGACCACCGGTCAAAGGAAACGAACCCCTTGTTGGTTTAATCGTGGGTTTAACGTTATATCCCTGACAAACTTTGCACGTGCTCACATGTGCTGAGACCATAGCTTTTAAAAAAGGATGCCACCAATATTCAAGCGCTCTCATCATCTGTTTGTCCCCGACATGGCTCACTCCATGAACCTCTACCATGATGGAATGACACAGACTCGCTGGGAGCGCCGGACGTCCGTCCGGAGCTTGCCACAGTCCGTCAGAGGCACGAACAGCTCCATGTTGTGCCCACACAGAGACTTCTTCAGGGGTACAGCGCTGATGCTCTTTACAAAGGTATTCCCTTGTGAATCTCGGCAATAAATCATTAGATGTTCTTTCTGATGTGCACATCATCTGCGAGGACACATAACCAGCAGCAGCTTTTGCCGCCAAGTCTGCTGCGTCATTGCCTCTGCTCAAAGAGCTATCCACCTTAGAGTGACCAGCGCATTTAATCACTGCCACCTCTGAGGGGATCATCAGAGCCTCTAAAAGGTCTCTGGCTTCACATGCATGTGTTATTGGTCGACCTGACGAAGTGATAAAGCCACAACGTTTCCACAACGGCATTTCTACGTGTACAGCTGTAACAACATAAGCAGAGTCAGTATATATGTTTACACGGTGTCCACCAGTATGTCGCAAGGCTTTGATCACTGCTATCATTTCTGCCCTCTGTGCTGACTGCTTCCCCTCTAACCTTGCTGCATCCCTCGTAATCATCTCATGTCCTACCTGCTCTACCACTGCATAAGCCGCTTTCAAACTTCCGTCCTCCGCCCTGAAACAGCACCCGTCAGTGAACAAAATCATGACTGGCTCAGGGCCAGTCAATGGTTTTGCAAACAAACCTGGTCTGACCACTGATGCCCTCTCTGTGATCGGTGCACAGTCGTGTGGTTCTCCCTCCTCCACCAAATCTGCCATGTTAATGCCCTCATGCGTGTATATGATATGGTCGGCGAGCAAAATTGCTGCAATGCGTCGCTGTCGTAAAGGGGAAAATGTGAATGATTCAGAATTAACAAAAGATGCGATTGAATGCGTGGTTAAAACAATTAGGTGGTGGCCCATAACGATGTGAGACGTTTTCTTCACTATCTTTGCCAATCCTGCGACAAACCTGCTGCATGGTGGCTGTCTTTGTTCTACACTGTCCAACAACATGCTAACATACATCAACACTTTTCTGCCCCCCTGGTCCTTTTGATAAAGTACCCCATGTGCACTTGACCCTGTCTCAGAGACGTCTAAGTGAAATGGTGATCTGTAATCGGCACTGCTGAGATTAGCTGCATGTGCCAGCTGTTGTTTCAGGTTAATGAACGTCCGTTCAGCTTCCTGTGTCCACTCAATGTCTGCTCTCAAATTCTTCATACCCTGTTGTTTTACAAGATCTCTCAAAGGGGCTGTTAATGAAACATACATTGGAATATAATGTCTACTATACCCTGTTAGGCCTAGAAATGACAACATCTCTTTAACCGTGGTTGGTTTTGGATGACTCAGAATTCCTCGTCTATGGGCTACAGTTAGCGTGGAGCCCTCTGGGGTGATCATGCGACCTAGAAATGTAACACAAGGTCTGCAAAATTGCAGTTTTTCCTTGCTTACCTTGAAGCCACTTTTGTGTAATTGTCTTAACACAGCTTCGCTCCCCTCCAGGCATCCTTGCTCTGTTTTGGCTGCCAAAAGGAGGTCATCAACATACATGATCAACACACAGTCTCCAGGCAAACTACAGTCCTGTAATTGTTGTTTTAATGCATGGTTAAAAATTCCTGGTGATAAAACAAACCCCTGGGGTAATCTGTTGTAAGAATATTGACAACCTTTGTATGTAAAAGCCACACACGCCTTGCATTCCTCTGCTAAAGGGATACAGAAAAATGCGTTAGCCAAATCAATACATGTAAACCAATTGTGCTCAGGTGTTATCACAGAGAGTGCAGTATACGGATTAGGCACTGTTAACGATGGTGTAGCCACAACAGCATTGATTGCTCTCAAATCATGTACCAACCTGTACTTATTCGTGCCTGGTTTCGGCACCGGAAAAATAGGTGTGTTCCACCTATATTTCTATGGTGTAATAACACCCCTCTCTAGGAGACCTTTTACTGTTGCGGCCACACCCTCGTCCGCCTCAGGTTTGTTGCGGTATTGTGGAATCCAGATGGGGTCAGGTGTGCTTAACTGAAAGTAAACTGGAGACATGTTACAAAAACCTACATCTGTTGGGCCCTGAGACCAAAGATCCTCAGGTAAATTTTTTATGATGTCTGGTGCTCCCACACTATCTGACAGCTCCCTGCCATGGAATCTAGAAACCTGCACATGCTCTAGAGCTCCAGTGTCTCGTGTGGCACCTTCTATCCAATAGGCTTTGTGTTTAGGTGAATATTTAACATCTGTTTTTTCCGTGGGCTCCCAATCCTGGGTTGCCAACAGTGTTTTTGTAATCTTACCTAGCTCCCTGGCTTCATGGCTTGGGTGTAAGGCTAACGATATGTGAGGTGCTGCTGTGTCTGCCATCTCATACCACTTCAACTGCTCTTCTGTCAGCTTCACTGGAGCCATCACTCCTTCTTTACTCACAAAAATTCCAGCTCCCTCCAACACCCATCTGTCTCCCTCCACTTCCTGAAACATGTCTTCATAAATGGTTATGTCATTTCTGTCATAAAACAATGTACAATGCAATGGGTCTATGGGGGGTAAATAGATATCTAAATTTGAAATCCATGAACGGTATTTGTTATACAGTTCCATTGTGGTGCCCCACTGTGCGTCATCATCTAATTTTACCCAGTAAAGATCAGCTGCCTCCTCCTCCCCACACGAGGTCAGCATCCACTGGCTGTCTGTCGTATTACCTGATAGGGAACAGTTAATGGTTGTACCATCTGGAAATGTAACTATTACCCCTTCTGCTGAGCACAAAATGCTAGCCCCTAATTTTATTAATAAATCTCTACCCAAAAGAGGAATGGGAGCATTGCTGGAGAAAAGGAACGAGTGTGATAAGCATTGATTTGCCACTTCAACTTTGAAGGGTTGTGTCATTTGGTGGCTTTCTCTTCCCCCAGAGAATCCGAGGACCGTCACAAACTTGTCACTCAAATCAGATTGTTTTATGCCGCCTGTGACAGTCGAATAGGTGGCTCCGGTGTCTACCAGAGCTTTTAATGGTTTGTTGTTTACCATTAACGAAATGAGAGGTTCGGCCCTAGCCCTCATTTCAGTTCTCTGGGGGCCCCTTCAATAAACGCTCGCGCCACCCTCGGGGCCCGATGGCGGGAACATCGGCACCTGTAGGTTGGAGGGTGGTGGAGGGTATTGCCCCGGGTTGTATGGGGTTTGTGGTTCCCTGCCGCGACCACCGGCACCACCTCTTCGAGGACCCCATCCCTCCGCAGGTGGTCCGTTAAACTGACCTGAAAGCTGTGGACACTCTCTCATCCAGTGGCCTGCCTCACCACACACGTAACAATTTCCCTCGCCCTGCTGCCTCCCTCCATAAGACCCCCTCCCTCTATTACTACCCCTCCAATTGCTCCTTTGTCTATTTCCCCTCCCACCTGCTGCATGGGCGTCTGTACAATAAGGTGGGCCGTTATATTGGTAAGGGGGTGGCTGATAGGGTTGTTGTGGCATTTGCTTACTCTTTTTTGTCCCTCCCTCATTCTTTGCTTGTTCTAACTGTAGTTTTAGCAACTCTATTTTTATCTTTTCTAATTGTTCTTCCTCTTTTCCTGTTTTCTCTACAGCCCTATCTGTGTGGTGGACTAAATGCCTTTCCCATATTTCGTTACTAGCAATTGGAATGTCAGGGTTATTTTCCATTATTTGCTTAACACCACTAGGGGCACCTGCCATGACTGCTGCTCTGAATATGTCTCGTGTAATTGGGTTGGTTAAACTATTTTCTTCCACCATCTGTTCCCACTCAGCAGCGCACCTGAAATAATATGCTGCACCTGTCTCACCTGGTTTTATGCGAAACTTTATGTTTTGGTATACGGTGGGTGGCAATGGGTACAATCGACCGAGTGCCCTGCCCACCATTGTGATTACTTTTGAAAAATCAAGATCATTTGGATATTGTAATGTTTGGGCTTCGAGTTCAAAACTCCCCATCTGAGAGGCTGTCAAAATCTGACCCAACTGACACCTTATGTCACCCAAAGCCAAAACGGTACCATGACTCAAGGCCGTTAATTTACTCAACCACTTAGAGCCCCCTGATGTAATTGGAGGAAGTTTACTGGAAATAGCAGTCATGTCACTGTGTGACCAGGGCTGGTACTGCACCCCAGTGCTCTTTGCTAACAATGGGGCTTGTACGCCTGGATATAATTGATTAGTATGATGACTCATTGCCTGCTCTCTCTGCTCTGGTACGTTAGGGGGGCAATGATCAATTGAAAAATTAGAAAGCTGCTGTTCTTTTTCCCTTCCCCTAGTTCGTTTTGCTATTGGCTCCTCATCCATTACCATCGTTCCCTTAATACATACTGTATGCATCGTGCCCTGGGCCTGACCTGTTGTTTCTATAGGGCCAGCTGCTCTACAACTTCCCCTTTCATCTTCACTTCCTACTCCGTTCTCACTACCATCACTTCCCTCTGGAAGTTCCATATTTTCTGCCATGTGGCGCATTGTCTCATTCACCTGAGCTCGTGCCGCATGTACCTGTTCTGTCACTACCTTGCCCAGATGTTGTACCTCCTGTCGAAGTTCTTCTAATTCTTTTAAATTACAGTCTAAAACTCCCTCTCGTACCTCAAGCATGACCTGTTGTTTGCTGTCAGTCGTATTTTGTGAGATGTAGGGTGGGGGCTGAGCAATAGGCGGAGCAAGAGGCGGATACAATGGGCGGTACTGTTCAGGGGGCGGTGCTAGTGACTCGGTCTCCCTGTTTCCATCCTTCACTTTCAGTCTAACATCATCCTCTGTAGCTTTCCCTTCCTTCCTTTGTCTAATGGGTGCTAAAGCTGTCGCCACGAGGGCAAGACGACTCCATTTTCTTAAATGTTTTTCTAAGTCACACCCTTTATTTTTATATCGACTTGCATTATACCATTTAATCGTTTTTTCATCACCTTTATGTCTGACTAACCTACAATGAGCCTTTTTCTCCATATTTCTTATTTTCGGGGCCAGGGGCACTTTAAATGTCTCTGCCTCTTTCGTCCATGCATAATTATCACACAATTCTACCCAACATTCCTCAACTTCTCTTTGTCTCCCTTTTTTCTCTCTTGGTTCAGCCTGTGCTATCATCATCTCAGCGATACTCTGCCATTGCGCTAATACGGTCGGACATTCGTGTTCATCACACTCCTTTTGAAACTCTGCCATTCTATTATATTTATTTACTTATATATATATATATTCAATACAACTTTCCTACTAGTTCCTTTACGATCGTCTCCTTACACCAACTTAGATTATACACATACACAAGGCCTACACACACCACGTGCGAATTTTCCGTTTACTTATGCATTCAACTAAACACCACGTCTAAATACTTTCATCCCCAATACCATTCATACAAATAAAATCAAACTAGTAAATAATTTACGGATCTCTTCTCCGAAGGACTTTAACCTAAATGAATTTGTGATACGCCGATCACGGGATTTCTTTCCCAACAGACTTTAACTGTTTTAATTTCAGGGACTATAACCCTTTAATTTATGGCTTCCTTAGCCAAGGGACTCTAACCCGTAAGAATCTTTTAAATCTGATTTTCCTTATTTCAATTTTACTCGTCTATTCATCGAGATGTTCATCAAATTTAACACAGAAATTTAGTATATCCAATAGCAGAATTCGAAATAACAGGTTTTCTGCTTACCTTATGTATTTTAGCCGGCCTTTTGTGTTAAATCTGAATCGTCTCGGTATCTTTTCCCTCCCCCACGGGGTCCGCCGAAATGTGGCGCCAAAACTTTCCTTTGTTCTCAAATCACGTCGGGGTCACCAACTATTGGACTTTTGAAACTCGAGTCCTGCGTGTTCAAAATTTGAAGAAAAGTCAAAGAGATCGTTTTTCCCAATAAGTTTAAGTAGAATTTATTATCAGATGTAAAAGCTTCTTCCAGCTGGGAGTTGTCACTCAAACATATATAATGAGCCGAACAACTGAATACACACTTCTGGGTTACAAGTATTTATAAAATATGTGACGTCGATTCTCTCTTCGGGCTCCTCCCCTTCATCGGGCGGGCGTTGAATCCTCCGGAACCAATCACCTCGGGACATGTAAATCTGACTCCATTCTCCCCCAACCATTGGTTCCTGCAAAACATTTTGAAAATAGCCGGTCCTGCCGGGAGATGCGATTGACGCACACACACACATACACTCACACACTTGTTATCTGAGACCCTGCTTCTGCATTCCTCAGAGCTCATGTTACACACTTCTGCCAACTAGCTTTCAAGACAAAAAACCCAGCACAGCATGGACATACTCATATCATTATATTTAACAGTAAAACAACAGTAAACATGAATTTATAATACATAAAACATCATAATCCCAATAGCTCCATGGAAGAAGTACCACACGCATAACCAGGAAAAGCCATCTTCCTATCACTGTTTTTCCTCAGGTATTTTCATGACAATAAAGTCTATTTTTAAGGATTAATGTTTGAGGGGTGTTACACGTTTTAAGCGGCTCAAACACACAGTGCTTTCAGGTGGAGCAGCATTTCCTGCTGATCACGGAGCAGTGCTTCACGAACAAGCTGCGCATAAAACATAAATGCAGCCTTTGTGATTTCAATATCGCGATAGCCACATCGATTTAATCACGATTTCCTGTATACATTACAAAACGCTGTTCAGTTACACACTTAAAAACTCAAGGCGCGTGGTGTCATTTTTATTAAGTCTATTCTACTCTATTTTACACAGACTCTGTGGGTGGGTGATCCCAGAGGTCAAAAAATATGTATCCCTGGAATCGGTCATACTGAAAAACGAGATTAGATTTTTTGGCCAAATCACCCGGCGCTACATCATGATAACGAGTGTTCAACCATCGTGCACTCCCGGCTAGCCATTAGCCAATCACTGCAGAGACATGTATTATGGCTGTGTCAGAAATATCTCCATACAGATCGTTTCATCGGATGCAAGCGCCTGGACTGCAGTTAACTTTCGGTTTGTGTTTGTCTAGTGTCTAATAATAGAACTAGTGCTGTCAATCGATAAAAAGAAATCTGATTAAACAACACATTTCTCTAACAACATTTGATGAATGAAAGCCAACGTTCTAATCTTAGTACTGCAACTGACGTCTCCATTTAACTGATTATTTGTTCTTTATTTTACCATTAATTAAAGCCTTTCAACATCGGAGGACAGTATAATTAGGGGAATCATGTCTAACAGGCAGGAAATATACAGAAATTGAAATAAGTTCTCAAACCCTTTACAGTCTTCAATGCTAAATTCTAAATTAAATACAGAATTAAAGCTACAAAACACACTGAATTGCTATTTTCTTTTGGACATTAATGACAGGAGTCACACCTGCAGGTTTAAGAACCTCAGCGTAGATCTGATCCCTCTTTCATTTTCACAAGTCTTTGCATTCATTTGAGATTTGATTTAACACGTTGAACTATGTGCTCACGGAAATGCTAGACAAAATGGCCTTTCTGGCATAAGCTTAGGTTTTTGTTCATTCAAGCATTTGCCTTTAGCCCGTGACTGTATACACCAGACGGGACCTCTGTCATGTTGCGCTGAGCCGCATCCCACAGCTAGAAGCTGTCTGTCTATAATGAACGTCAAAGCAAATAGCGCTTAAATGGTTTAAAGGCCTTTACATGAATGAGAGCGTGATTATATAATGTAACGCTAGACAATGGAGGACAAAATAAACGGATGCCGGGTTAATTGCATTCGATATTTTTATGTGTTAATCTTAAAAAGATGAATCTAATGTGTTCACGCGTTAACTCTTTGTTTGAAGTGTAATAATTTATTTATGTTAATATTCATTGATATTATTATTTGATTTGTATAATAATTGTATTAAATAAACGATGTGTTGAATTTTGTTGCATGTTCGTTGAATGGGTCCTGTAGTTCGGTCGCATTTCTTTTGCTTGTTATCAGAAATAATCTACAGGCATTCTATCATTTATGAATGTGTACCGGAAGTTAAGCTACGAGTCCATGAACGCGCGCATGCACAGTAACGTCTGTTTATGTTGTCACTTTGAAACCGTCTATTTCCTAATATCGTAAACTATTTCAGGGCACAACTATTTTAGTGGTGTCTGAATACTTAGTGTAAATTATTGAGCGCACTCTTTCATTCCCATGATGCGTCACAATAACCACACACACTCATGGCGAGCCATCCAGCGTGAGGCTAACGCTAGTTAAGGAGGGTATGGGCCGGCGATTTAAGACGCTAAAAGATATTTCTGATTAAAATACTATTTAAAATAATATCATATTTTCTTTTAGCAAGTTGTAGGAAAAGACTAACATTTTAGTAGACGTTGTAAAAGAATGAAAGAAAAATAAATAGAAAGTATAATGGTTTAAATTAAAGTGATGCTTCACGCAAAAATGAAGATTCTGTCATCATTTCCTCTCCTTCGAACAAAACTGTGTAAATGTGTTTGTTCTGATGAACACAGAGAAAGATATTTGGAAGAATGTTTACAACCAGACAGATTTTGCCCTCAAAACCTGTCAAAAATCGGTCTGGTTGTACGCATTAAATGTAAACGATGACAGAATTTACATTTTTGGCTGAAGAATTCCATTAACATATAGTTCTTAATGATGCTGAAGTATATTCTCATAAACTAAAGTAAAATTCTTACCTGCTATAGTAAACTAAAGTATTTTTATGTGGGCATAAAGAAAATGGAAAACTGAATTTGTGAAAAAGTAAAACCGGTTAAAGCAGGAGGGTCAGGAAATGTTGACTCATAAGGCTTAATCTAACAAAACTTTCTAAAACACCATCTAGAGAAGATCATATTGCACTAACTGAAGGACAAAACCTTACCTGGAAAGACCACTGGATCTGCTAATATCACTGACTGAAGAACAGAAAAACATAAGATACTTTTGACCTTTAGCTCAGCTTAAACCACTCGTTGTCAAGGATCTCTTCAAACGTTGGCCTGTGTTGAACATTATATAAATGTTCTGCGCGTTCAGAATTGGAGAGAGGCCAGTCAAAGTAAAATCTTGAAGTTTATTGATCAGAAGATTAAAACAAAATAAAAATACATCAGCTGTGTACAGCAGCTGATGGGTGGGTTGCCTTAGACACAGTCTTAAGAAGAACTGATGTCTTTACAATGGCCCGACCGACCCCGAAGCACAATATTTCATCGTATTTATAATCCTTTTTGGTGTCCCTTTTTAGCTCGAGAAGCTAATGTCCTTTTACGGATGTGCAATCCTGGGAACACGTCCAATCCGCTGCCTCTCCTTTGTTCCTCAGTTCACGCTGCTTGTCCCGACTATTTGTGGAGACCCCATAGCTCACCAAATTTCGATGAGCTCTGCTTAATCTGATCTTTACACACACACATGGTACAGAAAGTTCACTCCAAATAAGTCCTTTAGTTAACTCACACACTTGTTATATTTTTAACATATTATGCACAGTTAATGATATTTTAAATGTAATAAAAATCCTTCAGCCTGTCTTCTGGTCGAGCGAACTGGCACCGATTGATCAAGTCAAGGCATTCTGTGAAGGAAAGTGTTAACGAGAGGAGCGATTAGTCATGTATGTTCATTGTAACACGCTGTCAAACATAACAAGTCAAGTCAAGTCAGCTTTATTTATATAGCGCTTTTTACAATTTTCATTGCTACAAAGCAGCTGTACAAGAAAACATTGACTATAAGTAAAACATAAAAGGTTATGAAAGTCAAAACACAGGTCAAATATCAGACAAACAATAAATTCCTATATGCAGTGTTAATTAAATAAGACTATCAAATTCTAGCAGCCCCCCCGGCCAGGCAAACAGTGCAAAACAGTATGCAAACGGTGGCGAGGAACCCAAAACTCCATTGGAGGAGAAAAAAAAACCTCAGAGGGAAACCAGGCCTAACCAGGGGATTCCAGTTCCCCTCTGGCAAAAACTGCAGCCTCTGCACAAGCTCGACAGTGCTTGCACAACAAGGCAAAATAAAAAAAGTTAGATTTAAAATTATCATTAATAATCTAATAGCGACTGAAGTTTTGTAGAGTCGCCACGTCCTTCCTCTAGCATTTGTCAGGTCTGGGAATGGATTGCGCCCTGCCCGCTCCGGTAACCTTGGACTGCGTCCTGCCCGCTCTAGTAACCTTGGAACAATGAGACAAGACTGGCTGAGAGTAGAGTACTGTTCTGCACTCTTTGATGCAACAAATGCATCAGTTGTTATTGGAAGTGTCCCTGGTTCTGGTTGATCTATCTAGTGCAGCCTAGATCTTTGAAATATATATATTATGATAGTCTAGTGTATGCAAGATTAAAAAGATGCGTCTTTAGTCTAGATTTAAACTGACAGAGTGTGTCTGCCTCCCGGACAGTGCAGGGAAGACTGTTCCAAAGTTTAGGCGCTAGATAGGAAAATGATCTGCCGCCTGCACTTGATTTTGAAATTCTAGGTATAACCCACTGACCTGACACCTGAGAGCGTAGTGCACGTGATGGGCTATAATACGTTAGAAGTTCTCTCAAGTAGTGAGGAGCTAAACCATGCAAGGCTTTATAGGTAATAAGCAAGATTTTAAAGTTAATGAGATGCTTTACAGGTAACCAGTGCAAGGTTGACAAAACCGGGCTAATATGCTCATACTTTTTTGTACGCGTAAGAACTCGAGCTGCCGCATTTTGGACCAAAACAAAAAGCTACTGAAATGTGTACTTTAATTTATTGTTCAGGAAACAACGTCCTGTTTTCTTTCAACTTATATTAGGGAAGGTGCATTTGGTGAGAAGTCTCCCAGTGACCATACAGATTCTTGGTTTGCATTTAACAAGGATTGTTTTAAGTGCTTGTTTCCCATAGAAACAAGATTTACTTCAATAGCCTTTGAAAGGACTGTCGTAGTGATACAGAACAAGTTGCAGAATAATATTCAGAGCCTAAAGAACAGATTACAGCTCTTTGTTATTAATTAAATGCATCAAATGTCCCACACCTAGTGCTGACATTTTGTATAGGATTTCCCATAGAAACAAGATTCTCTTCAATAGCCTTTGAAAGGACTGTCGTAGTGATACAGAACAAGTTGCAGAATAATATTTAGAGCCTAAAGAACAGATTACAGCTCTTTAATGGGGATTTACATTCTTTAGTGTCATGAATCTGCCTTCATGTCATGTCTATTCTTGGTCTTGAGGCAGATTCATGACAAAGTCTTTTGTTTTATGTGAGAGAGAGATGTTGGGTCGATCGGCTTTCTTGCTCTCTCTCTGGTCCGTGTCTTTGTTCCCGCCATCTCGTTTCCTCGTTAACCTTCCCTGAGTGTTTCAGTACCCGCACCTGACCCTTGTTAATTATCCTTTGTCTGTCTCCCTTTAAAACATCCTCGTGTTCATTGTCTTGTGCTCGTTCGTTGTACTTGTTACCCTGTCCTAAGCCTTGTCGTGTCAGAATCCTTGAAGTTTATGCTAGTCTTTGTGAGTGTTTGTTTAGTCTTTATAGTTGAGTGTTTAGTTTTCAGTTTATGGTGTTAGTTTTTGTGTACTGTCTTGATACCCCCTCGTGGGTTTTTGTTTTCTGTTTTATATTATTAAAGTCCTTGTTAACCCCTTCATCCCCGTTTCGCTGCCTGCAATTGGGTTCTCCATCACAGTTCATAACACTTTAGATGCTCAATAATACTTAGTGTGTAATGTTCTTACACACATGATCTGATTTAATAGCTTTTCAAGGAAGACACACATTTACCAACAACACGTGGCCATATGTTTGTTTTACCCTAAAAAGCACTTTGTTTTGCCATAAAAAAAGACACCACAACTCTTCAATGTGCAACTTTTTGCTGTATCAAAACATTTTGTTACATTCCACATGAACCAAACTTGAACCAAACTGGTCTTCTGGCTTGTGTCATTAATGCATGTCGACGTCAAAAGAAAAATAAAGCAAGTACAAATATACATACGCCAGGTGTAACTAGAAGGTGGGTACTGATGTGTTTCAAGTACATTAAATTAGCATGTTAAATACTTGTACATGTAGGCCAAGGTCGAAAGCTTTATGTCAAAATAATGTCTTCACACATCTTGCAAAACCATGCTTGTTCCTCTGGTGGCACGGCTATACTCAGGCAGTCAACATGAAACCACCTCTGGCATCGATCACACTGAATCTTGAGAAAATACAAAGTTTTACATGCTACACAACACTGCACAAATACTCAACTGTGAACAATTTCAGGATTAACAAAACATCAAAACGCATACATATACCCAAACGCAGTCTTGCTGTTGGCGATGCTCTTTTACTCCACACATAGAGCAGTAATCATTTTTTGAGACTACAAAAAGTATAATGAGCACAACACTTATATCTGCACTCTCTTTCAAAAATTGACAAATACATTTTCTAGGAAAATCGTTCAAACCTGATTCCTGCAAAATCTGTTTGGCCACTTGATTTCTGTATTGGCACATCATCTCACTGCTGTCTGCTATTGTAATGCTGTCAGGAATTTGTGGAAAGTGTTCCACTATCTGTTTGGCCATCTACAAGGCATAATTGAACATTAATAAAAACATTTTAATAATCAAAACGATAACAACAATGTTTCACTTTACCATCATTACAAATACACCACAGCTGTGACTGTCTGTCTGTAATGAATGAGGTTTTGTGCATGGTTCCCACTTGATGTCCACCCAGTGTTCTTTTCCATACTCATGGCGTCTTATTTTGAAGTAATCTCTGTGTTTTAAGAAAGTACTTTCAATATGGGTGTGGTCAGCAACATCAAATGTAGGAATATACTATTGACATCATACATCACCGACACGTGCAGTTATGTAAAACCTATAGTTACCAGAATCTTTCACAAGCATTTGTGGCATCCTCCTGTTCCTTAGTGGTAGTTTGAGAGTCTAGCAGAAAGATTCTGTGGCTTTTTGCATGTAGATACTACAATGACAACACCTTTACTTTAACATGTATGAATTTGTATGTCATTTTTAAAACGTAATTGTTATGAAGTTGTCCATTAGTAAAATGTATTATTTTCTCTGTTTCACTTACCACTAACTGCCAATGGACATTGTTGCGATTTACAGCAGCGATGACCCCATCATATTGGTCGAAGTTTACCTGTAGAAAAAGTGTATGAGAAGTAATACTGAATGTGCACTGTACATCCTATTAGTTAAGATGAGAGGCAAATGTATCAACCCACTTTTCGCAGTCCTTGCCGTGCCATCCGCTCCCTTGTATCATGTAATATCGCTTGAGTAGTGTCAAGGTTTAACTGGAAGACATTTGCCCCCTTCTTATTAAGCAAACCTCGAAGGTAGCAATTAATTGTCTGAAACATGATGTAAAACATTCTATAGGTTTTACAAGTAATCAGGGCCGCGTTTCCCGAAACCTTCTTCGCTACGTCGTTCTTAAGTTATACCTGTGTTTCCTGAAACATTTTTAGTTAAGTATACCTTCTGTAAGTCACACGTTCATAAGGTTGGTCTGGGGCGCTCTTAGCTATACCTTATCACTGTTTAAATCACCAGGCTAGTGGCCACTTTGGGAAAAAAAGCTTCTTTACATCGCAGTCTATACCAATAAAATTCTAAAGTTAAAAATACCCTCAAATTGACGTGTTTTCATGCCAATAATTGTCTTTACACTGGAGCTTTTTAATGATATTATCTTATTAAGGTGCTTCAGTGGCAAACAATTTGGAGTATATTTAAAGTGAAAGATTGTGGTTTAAAGTTTAGTCAAACTGTAGCGATACTCTGAGAGACGGCCCCCTCCGCAGAGCATTAGTGCATTTAATCTGTGAAAACATGGCTACAATTTATGCTGCAATTATAAATTTAACCGTCCACGGCAGCAATTTCAGCAGCTTTTGATCTTGTTGGTTTAATTTTGTCAAGACAAAGGTAGCCCCTTTAAATTTTGCAATTTTTTCCTGCTGTAGCTGTTGATTATGCAGGTTCCGCGTTCTGCCCTATAGATTAAAATAATGACACTATAGCAACATATGTTATTAGAATATAAATAAGGGGTTCCCAAACACAGGTATAATCAAAGATAGGCTATCTCATTGCATACCTTTTAAATATAAAATAGGCCATTTAATCCTATGAGTCAAAATAAATGCAACCTCAACTATTTCTAAAGTGCTTATTTTAAAAAGAACGCCACTACCTCACATAACGCAGTGGAACAGTCCCTGTATAGAGTGAATGATTGATTGTCGAACGATCAATATCCGTTCATTCAGCACCACCGCCATGGACAGCACCTGGTAACGTGGCACGAAACAAAGTAACCTCCATAGGTATAGTTCAGGAAACACGCCTAGAAAAGGTATAACTGGAGTCTTCGTAGCGCGCTAAAAGACGTTATCTGGAAATGCAGCCCAAGTCATTTAAACTGCTCAGTTATTTGCATTCTACTAGTTGTTTGATAGACAATTGTGCATGTATTGTGCACCTCTCCATGTAACCATTCATTTGGCCTCAGTGTTAAGAATTCCTTGTGATGTAACAGGAACTCCAGATTCTGTCTGGGACACTTGACAATGGCTACCAATGGAGGATTTTTATTGTGATTTTTATTGTGATTTAAACGTGCTTTTACATTTAATATGCTTTATGATTTCATTATTGATCACTAACTGTGCATAATATGTTAAAAATATAACAAGTGTGTGAGTTAACCAAAGGACTTATTTGGAGTGAACTTTCTGTACCAAAATAATATGTGTGTGTGTGTAAAGATCAGATAACGCAGAGCTCATCAGAATTTGGTGAGGTATGGAGTTACGTGTGATGCTCCACAAATAGTCGGGAAAAGCAGTGTGAGCTGGTTGGCTGAGGCAGAACAAAGGAGAGAAAGCGGATTGGACGTGTTCCCAGGAATTCACGGCCGAGAAAGGACATCAGCTTCTCGGACTAAGAAAAGATACCATAAATATTATAAATTACCATGTAAAAGTGTTTTTCGTGTTCGGTTCTTGTAAAGATATCAGTTCTCGTGTAAGACTGAGTCTGAGGTTACCCACCCAGCTGTACTTTGAATCTTCTGATCAATAAACTTCAAGATTTTACTTTGACTGGCCTCTCTCCAATTCTGAACACGCAGAACATTGAAGAAATGTTCATCACCAACAACTCGGTGGATGGCGCTTTCCATAGCATATTAACCTCCAATGATCAGAAAGCAATACATTAAACGAATATTTGACTAAGATTTGAAACGTTTAATATTAGTATTAGTTTTTAATAAAATACATAAACAGTTTTGGGGCACCATTGGCTTTCGTAGTATTTTGTGTGTATCTTGTTTGGAAGTCATTGTTGACCCAAAATGAATGTGTTACAATGTCTGTGCAAAATGTCTACTTTTGTGTTTAGTGTACCATGAAAAATGTATACAGGGCAAAAGGAGTGAAGTAAATGCAAAAACATGTTGTGAAATGTTACTTAAAATATATTCAAATCTTATTTTAATAAATATTTGGGAGACATTTTTCTATTACCACATTACCTCTTGATCGACAGAGACATCCTTTGTACAAAGATCCATAGGCTCTAAAACTTCTCCATCACTTTCACATTGTGACATGGGTATTGGACTCTTCTTGCAATCTGTCACATAATTGGGGATCATTTTATAGTTTTTTCTGAGGACCAGGTATGTTACTAGGAACAGAAAAGTATTTTGATCTTGTGGCTGAAATACGTTCTTTATTCTTCTTCATCCAAGTTTCTTGAGAATGTTCTAAGTTCTTTGGTAGGACAGGTTTCATTAGTAGTGCTTGAGGAAGGTTTTGCTTCATGATGTGCTCTGTGTACCTTCCTTGCAGAGACTGAAACATTGTCCTTATGAATCTTCCTGTTCTGACCTTTTTGTTGTTAGGCATTATGGAATGTTTAACGATTCCAAACCACTTTTCTACATGACAGTTGGTATCTCGTGTTTGAAGTGGTTTGTTTGTTTTCATTATGTCCTGTTCCTGTGAGTCATACCTCCTAAGGTCTCCCAATAGCAAGCCACTCCACAGAGGAAAAATAGCTAGGTAGGTGTCAAAGAGAAAAGTGATGATGCCAGGACAAAAGTATGGGTTGTTTCATTTGCCACTTGGTCATTCACTTCTTTTTTGATCTGCTGAAAAAAACAGTAAATGGTGATCGGCCTGTGATGCTGGTAACATGTTTTCTGTCTTCACCTTCCAACAGTGCACAGACTTCAGCTGGGTTGGGATCATCAATGTAAACATCTGTGGATTTTGATATTATACTGTGTAAGGTGATCAGACTGTCAGTTACACTACTCGTGTTTTGTTTTGTTGTGAGCGGGGTACATAATGCACGGAACACTGTTCCTGATTCAGCCATGGAGCTTGCATTTTGCAGTCTGGCAAAAGCAAAAGTAGCAAAGTCTTGCAGTACTTTGTCACCTGTTTGCTTACAGATTGCCTGTCTGACAGCTTTCAAAATGTGCGCAGAGCATAGGTGCAGGACAGTACATGACTTGATGTCATGCCATGACTTTTTCCCCATGCACAACTCGTATACTCGGTTGAGGTAAGAGACGATGTGCTCTTTGTTTAGCGCATGCATTACACTTTGTATTAAAGCCCAGCTGTAGTCACATTCAACCTGATGAATAGGCACATGCGTGTATTTTGACAGTTGTGTGTTGAGTTGCATGAGCCAAAATGAGATTGTTGGTACCGTGTGATCATTACATAGCATTTCATAAATAGGAAGTGGGGGCGCATCTTGACCCTTTCCTGGAAGAACAATGGCGTAGTACAACACACGCTTTGCCTGATCAGGAATCTTTGTCACAACTCCCCCAGTGGCGACACTGGAACCCTGCCTCGCAAATGTTGCACAAGAATGCTGATACCAAGCTCACTGTACAAATGTACATTAAACGGATCAAAAGAAAAATGCTGTATGTAGCCGGGTGTCTTGTAGTACTTGGTGTCACATTCTTTGAGTACTTTTTGCAAGACAGATATCTCAATTAGCATATCTGTGTGCATGTTTTCCATTTTTCTCATTTCATAGCCTATTGATTTCAACACATTTTTGTTTGGACATTCAGTCATGTTTCCAGTCAGAAGTTGCTCCTTTGGTGTTGATTGAAGGCTTTTGTAAAATAAATGACTTGGTCCCTGCCCTAAACCCTTTGCTATTTTTCCTCTTTTAGGTAGGTTGTATGTCTTCTCTTACTCTCTGATTTGTGAAGTATATCTCCAGTCCGAGGGACTAGAAATTTTACATTTTCCTCCTGTGACACAGGTTCGTTTACTAATTTGAATGTGTATTTTGCTGAGCAGGAAGGAAATGTGCAAACTGCCTCAGAGCGCAAATAACAAACGTTTTTCTTTCTACTGTGAGGACCCTTGACATGGTGATATTTAAACGCCAATGTACAGCATGGGTTTACTTTTTCAAAGCTGTTGTACAGATACTGCGTCCAAGGTGGTTGTAATTTAGTGCTTCCTTTTATTGGTTTTATAAGATTCCACAACTTCCTCACCATTGAAACATAAAATTTGTCTTTCACCTTTGGACATTTTCTCAAAACATTCTGTTCAGGCTCCCCCTCTTCTACCTCAAAGGCTTTAGGCATACACTCTTTTAAGATAAGATTTTTATTTCGGTCCTCAGACTCCTCACAGATAATCAATCATAAATATAAAGCTATACATAATAACCGAAAAAGGTGTAGGCTGAAGCCTCTGCTTATTAAGCCTACCCTTTATACATCATTATCAATCAATTAAACATAATTTTTCCACAGGTATTAAGTAATACAAGACAATAAAAATGAAAAAAAAAGAAAAATAAAACAACATAGTACATATTGTGGGGATTTTAATGTGTTTTAGAAGTGCTATTACATTTAATATGTTTCATATGCATTATTACTTTTATTCATTCATATGCTTCCTATGCAGTATTATTCCATATGCATCATTACTTTTTAAAGTGTTTTATTATTCTATTACTTGCGTACAATAACCCTTAACCTCAAATAATGTGTTGAAGTTAACCAAGAAAGAGGAAGTGTGGGTGTCGCATGCAAAAGATAAGAGGAAGTAGCAGGAGACAGCGGAAGTCTCAGAATACATGCATGCAACTGAAGAGATAAATGTAACGCCAAAAAAGGAGAAAATGTACACACACACATATTCCATTGTCTGACCTTTTAAACTATGTTGTTGCTGGGTAGAATTGGGCTGTGTAGGTTGTCATTTAATGTTTTGCAGACATTCTGAGAACGATGGGGTGAGAGCTGATTGGACTAATACCAGGCAACACGTCACCGGTCCACAGAGAAGATAGACGGCGTGAAATAACTATAAATATGATGCGGAACTGTTTTCCGGGGTTGTTTTCTGTAAAGACACTTTGTCTAAGGCAACCCAACGGCTGTTGTATTTTTTGAATCTTCTGATCAATAAAACTTCAAGATTTACTTTGACTGGCCTCCCTCCAATTTTGAACACGCAGGGACACATTTAGAATGTCCTACAATATTTCGGATACTATATTAAGTAAATAAAGAAAAGACGTTATACACATTGAATTAAATAATTATTTAGCACCTTGTTTTTAAACATTTTCTTGAAAACATAAAGTGAATTACACAATTTTAAATCCTAATGCAAATTATTCCATAGATTTACCCCTTTGACAGCTATGCATCTATTTTTTGTATTAGTTCTTGCCCTTATTTTTTTAAACATATGCATTCCTCTTAGTTTGTACTGGCTTTCTCTTATTTCAAACAGCCTCTGGATACAGTTTGGAAGAAAATTGTAATAAACCTTATACATTGTCTTTACGGTATAGAAATTTACTAAATCATCAAATTTTAAGGTTTTTAAATTACTAAACAATTGATTTGTTGGTTCGTGATAGTCAACGTGTTTTATAATCCTTATTGCTCTTTTTTGTAACAAATATATTGGATTTATATTGGTTTTATATGTATGTCCCCAAACCTCCACACAATAGGTCATGTATGGAACTATGAGGGCACAATACAAAATATATAATGAATTTTCATTTAGAATATGTTTAGTTTTATGTAATATTGCAATGGATTGTGACATTTTTCTTTTTACATGAATAATGTGTGGTTTCCAACATAATTTATGATCTATTATAACGCCTAGAAATTTATTTTCATATACTCTGTCTATTTCCTCATTGTTAATCCTAATTTTAACTTTATTATTACTCTTTCGATTACCAAATAATATGAACTTTGTTTTACTTAAATTCAGTGACAATTTATTATCATCCAACCATTTTTTTAAGATCATCAATTCAAGTTCCACTGTATTCAGAAGCTGTTCCAAATTTTTCCCTGAACAATATAAATTTGTGTCATCAGCAAACAAAACCATTTTAAAAATGTCGACACTTTACAAATATCATTTATATACAGTATAAACAATAATGGGCCTAACACCGAACCCTGTGGAACTCCACAAGTGACTTTCATTAAATCTGATCTAACATCATTTATTTGTACAAACTGATATCTCTCATCAAGGTAACTTTTTAACCAAGAATAGGCTTTGCCTCTTATACCATAAAGAGTTACTGTTGGCTTCTTGGTCTGTTGCATCTGAGTCTCTGTCTGTTTCCTCAGAGTTAGTGTTGGCTTCCTGGTCTGTTGCATATGAATCTTTGTCTGTTTCCATATGTGTGATATCTATCTCCCTTTGTATTATCTTTGCATCACACTGGGTTTCCACATCACACTGGGTTTCCACATGTAACACTTCCACACCTATGATAGATAATAAATATAAATTATAGATAATAAACATTTCAACACTTCACTATTGTAAGCTATATATGTATGACACATAATTAAATGTAAAAAATATATACTGTGTTCACTTTGTCACATATAACCTATATGCCCATACAACTGCTGTTTAAAGGCATTTAAATTTTGCCTTTGGTCAGTTTGAGTTGGAGTTTTGTGAATATAATGAGGCTCATATAAAAGTACACTTTCTCAAGTCAAACCTGCTGCTCGGATATAGCAAAAAAATTCTTACCTTCATTTTCTAGGCTTACTTCATCTGTTCCTTCTTCAGTATCATCCTGAGTCATCACCTGGCTTTCTGCTGTATTTGGTGTCTCAGGCCATTGCGGTTATATCTCCAGATAACCCATAGCCAGTGACGGTTCTTTGGATTGTCATCATGAAACAAAACCAGCGACATTTCTGCGTGGACGGGTGTATCGGAGAGGTCGGATTTAAAATAATTAAAGCCATTGTAGCCGTTCTGATGTGGCACATCATTAACCGAAAACTCAAGGAACTATGTCAGGGTTGTGAGGTCGACCATCCGAGCCAGATGCAACATTCGTGTCTATTTGAACCATCACCCTATTTCTTCGAAGGATACTTTAAAGAATTATCAAACAAATTGTTCAACCCCCAGTTTAAACATAGTATTGTTCAAGCGTTAACCACCTACGGACTAAGGCTTCACCCCCAGAGAATTCAGGGGGCCGTGGAAGCCATTCTATGTGAACTACGGAGTGAACCATTTATTGTGGGTAAACTTAATGAAATTGCAGAGACTCTTGTGGATAAACATTGTGAGAAGGTAGTCAATGACACGGTAGCTTGTTGGAAAGGGGTTGCCGATAATCTCATTGTGTAGCTGTTGCGGAGGGATGGGGAACACATGCTTTGCGGGTTTTTTCAAAAATTGATTTAAGATGTATTACAAACGTGAATTAACTAATCTTTTGTATTGTGTGATATATGACAATGTTGATATGTGTGATGTCTTACGAGGAGATAACTTAAAGAATAAAATGATTGTTGTGCGAAAATGTTCAGACTCTTGGGTTTACGTGACACAGGCTTGTGTCAATGGTGATGATTCAGCAGCAGCGTTCATCAGAAAAGTATTAAAAGCATTGTGTGAAAACACTATTATATTTGATATTGAACATATCATAACGATGTTTACATACACAGTTGATGTTTGCATAAATCAGATATCCATAAAAAAAGATAGTAATGATGTTTCTGAAATTGTTGAAAATGTGAGCGACTACATGCTTGATAAAGATATTTTCACATGTGTACGTTTTCTTGGCTATCTAGACAGCCTATGAAATGTGTTGTTTTTACTTTTTTATAGTTGTTGTATATTCTTAAATAGAAACCATTGTTTTAAAAAGCTATACTTTATATGTCTGTGTCTGTTGAAATGACAACATGTCAGATCTCATGAAAAAGGTTTATCACACACTGTCTAACACGGGGTCTTTAGGTGGTAAAAAACGTTTAAAACGGGGTGTTTTAAATGACTCAGGCGTTCGACTAACTGACAAACAAATTTCAGAGTGGCTCGCGGCAGAGGATGCCTATACATTACATAAAACGGCTCCTCTAAAATACAAGAGAAACAGGGTATTTGTTTATGGTATGAATAAACAGTTTCAGGCGGACTTGGTTGATATGTCAGCATACTCCGAGGAAAACGACGGTATCAAATTTCTCTTGACATGTATAGACGTATTTAGTAAATATTCATTGACTCGCGTCTTGAAGAATAAGTCTCAAAAGCTTTTGTTTCTATACTTGCTGATAAACGCATCCCCCAAAAAGTACAGACAGACGCCGGGGGTGAGTTCTTTAACAAACAGTTTCAATCTGTTTCTAAAAAGTATAATATTCAACATTTTGCTACAGTCTCAGATTTAAAAGCTAGCGTTGTTGAACCCTTTAATAGAACTCTGAAAAGCAGAATGTGGCGACTACTTAACAGCCGCTAATACACGTCGATACGTAGATGTGTTACAAGATATTACGCTGGGGTATAATGTAGTACTCCTTAAAGGAGAGAAAAGCATTTACTGAAAGAACGAGCCAATGCAGTGCTTCCTTTATGATGCTTTACTTTGAATAAATTATTTTGCAAATACAGCTTTACCATAAATTCAATGGAGAACATGAGAAGTATCAATATGCATACTTTTTCCTCAGAAATAAGGTAAACGCTTATCTAAGTTACACACCATTTGTTATTTGGTTTTATAGAACTCTTAACTACATATCAAAATAACCAAATCAGTATATACAAATAACAGTTAGTGTCCCAGACACACATGCCTCACATTCTATAAAACATGTACATGTGTAACGTTACACAAACTCTGCAGCCCATAACTCACCATTAACATGTGAGAAGTTAATTACCTGTAGTAATCTCTTCACAACAGCTTAAACAATTGATTATGGCCACTTATGTTCAAACTACAGTATTACCTCTACACAACATCGATTCATGTGGCAATATGTAAGCTAATAGGCATGCGCTAACCGCGCGCTAGCATAGCCACATAGCTCAAAACATTCACTCGATAATAAAGTACACAAAAATGCTTTCAACCCATTACCCAAATGAATATAATATTAAACTATCTTCCTACTTAACACAGATCTACTTTTTGTGTACTCAAACGTTACCTTAAAGGAGAGAAAAGCATTTACTGAAAGAGTATATACCTCTCCCTCGTACGATAAACCTTGTAATCTATGCTATTTATGATTCGATTCTTGAAATTTCAAATCGCAGACAGGTCTTGATCGATAACTATTAACATGAATACCGTACAGCTCACAGTCTTGATGGATAAAATATCATACAACACACATTTTCTAGGTGTTCTGCCGTGTGATTATTTAGCAGAAGAACGTCTAAGAACAGTACCCTCTATGGTCATAATTAATACACACCCCTCAGGACTCCCCGGGGAACACTGGTTAGCCTTATACATAACCAGGGAAGGGGTTGGGTGCTTTTTGACAGTTTTGGAAATAAACCCGATCACCCCCGTTTTCCAAAACAAATCAGTCATTTTCTATTTCTTAACTGCGACAGTGTGATACTCAAACAAGCAAGTCCAGAATTATTCGGCAGACACGTGTGGGCAACATTGCATGTTCTTTCTCTATCATATGTCCACTACTTATGATTATGAATACGTGATTAGATTAGATTAGATTCAACTTTATTGTCAATACACATGTACAAGTATGAAATGTAGTTTAGGTCTAACCAGAAGTGTAGTTAGCAAGTGCAGGATATACAGTTAGAATAAATACAGAATACAATAGTGAGAATATAATACAGTGGGCATGGACTATAAAAATATTTTGCAGTAGGAATGTTCTATGAAAATATGACAGTAGGTATATACTATGAACAATATATACAGATGACTATATACTATGAACATTAATGTACAGGTGGATATGAACAGATAATAATTTAGACTAAAATAGTGCAAGTGACTTAGGTATGCATAAATTATTGACATTGGCTATTAAAGTTGCAGTGCAATAGTTGAGTTAATGCAGTAGTTGAAGTTAATGCAGTTATTAAATTTACGGTGCAGTATACGATTTAATGCAGTTAATAGTTTGCAGTCCAGAAGATGAGTTAATGCAGTTTATAGGTTACAGAGCTATAGATGAGTAGATGCAGTTAATAGTTACCGTGCAGTAGTTGAGTAGATGCAGTTAATAGTTACCGTGCAGTAGATGAGTTAATGCAGTTATTAAGGTTACAGAGCAGTAGATTAGTTAATGCAGTTATTGAAGTTACCGTGCAGTAGATGAGTAGATGCAGTTAATAGTTACCGTGCAGTAGATGAGTTAATGCAGTTATTAAGGTTACAGAGCAGTAGATTAGTTAATGCAGTTATTGAAGTTACAGTGCAATAGATGAGTAGATGCAGTTATAATAGAATTACAGTGCAGTAGATAGGTTAATGCAGTTATGGAAGTGGTCCATTAGTGCAAATGAGCATTCAGTTAAATATTCCTGGTGTGTAAGTGAGCAGTATAGAGTGCAAATGATGCTGTGTGTGTAAACAGTCCAGTAGAGCAGATAACATGAAGTACTGGTGTGTACAGTTCAGTCATGCATTCAGCCCTGTAGTGCAATGTAAACAATGTTATAGCAGCATTGGAGTTAAAGGTAAGAGAGGTAGTGGAATCAGTGGGGGGCAGAGTTCAATAATGAAACAGCTCTGGGAAAAAAGCTGTTTCTTAGTCTGCTGGTTCTTGTCCGGAGGCACCGGAAGCGCCTACCGGAAGGCAGGAGAGTAAACAGTCTGTGAGCGGGGTGAGAGGAGTCCTTGAGAATGTTGCGAGCTCGACGCAGACAGCGTTTCTTCTGGATGTCCTCAATGGGTGAAAGTGTAGTCCCTGTGATGCGCTGGGCTGTTTTCACCACCCGCTGCAGTGCCTTGCGCTCAGCAACAGAACAGTTCCCGTACCAGACTGTGACACAGTTGGTCAGGATGCTCTCTATCGTGCAGCGATAGAAGTTCACCAAGATAGTTGAAGACAGTTGGTTCTTCTTCAGTGTCCTCAGAAAGAAGAGACGCTGGTGAGCCTTCTTGACCAGGCATGAGGTGTTGGTGGTCCAGGACAGGTCCTCCGAAATATGAGTCCCCAGGAACTTAAAACTGGAAACACGTTCAACAGCCATCCCATTAATGTGGATGGGGTCGTGTGTGCCTCCTTTCGCCTTCCTGAAGTCCACGATGATCTCCTTTGTCTTGGAGGTGTTAAGGAGCAGGTTGTTGTCGGTGCACCATGTGGCCAGGTGCCGGACCTCCTCCCTGTATGCAGTCTCATCGTTGTTGCTGATGAGACCAATCACTGTTGTATCGTCTGCAAACTTGATGGAGTTAGATCCGTTCACAGGCCTGCAGTCGAGTATGAAAAGGGAGTAGAGAAAGGGGCTCAGTACGCAGCCCTGTGGTACACCAGTGTTGAGGGTGGTGGTGGTGGAGCAGATGGGGGCTAACCTAACAAGCTGAGGCCTGTTCGTCAGGAAGTCCATAATCCAGTTGCAGGTAGGGTTGTTGATGCCTAGGTTTCCAAGTTTGACGATTAGCTTGGAAGGGATGACGGTATTGAAAGCAGAACTGAAGTCTACAAACAGCATACGTGCATAAGTGTCCTTATTGTCCAGATGTGTGAGCACGGAGTGCAGCGCCATGGACACAGCATCATCTGTGCTCCTATTGTTGCTATAGGCAAATTGGTATGGGTCCAGTGTGGGTGGTAGAGAGTCCTTTAGGTGTGCCAGGACCAGCCGCTCAAAGCACTTCATGACAATGGGTGTGAGTGCTACAGGGCGGAGGTCGTTCAGGCACGTCGGGTTAGAATTTTTTGGAATGGGCACAATGGAGGTGGATTTAAAACATGCTGGAACCACTGCTTGGGCGAGGGACAAGTTGAAGATGTCCGTGAACACCCCAGCGAGCTGCTCTGAACATGCCCGGAGTACGCGACCAGGGATGCCATCTGGGCCAGCAGCCTTGCGCGCGTTGATCCGACTTAGTGCATTGTGAATATCAGTGGCGTTAAGTGTGATGATTGGGTGGTCAGCAGAGGGTGTGAGCTTGGTAGCTGTTTCCTTGTTGTCTCTCTCAAAGCGAGCATAAAAGTCATTAAGCTCGTTCAGGAAGACGGCATCTGTGGCTATGGGGGTGGAGTGGTTGGGTTTGTAATCACTGATGGCCTGGATGCCCTGCCACATGCGTCAAGGGTCAGAATTGGAAAAATGCTCCTCTAGCTTCAGCTTGTAGCAGTGCTTGGTCTTTTTGATCCCCCTCTTCAGATTTGCCCTAGAAGTACTATAGGCCTGTGCATCATCCGATCGGAAGGCAGTGTTACGTGCTTTCAACAGGAGGCGGTGTAAGCTCCAGCCATGTTTGTGTAGACATGATCCAAAGTTTTGTTTCCTCTTGTGTGGCAGGAAACATGCTGATGAAATTTAGGGAGCACTGTCTTTAAGTTTGAGTGATTAAAATCTCCCGCAACAATAAATGCAGCCTCCGGGTGAGCAGTATGTTCTTTACTGATGGCTGCATGAAGTTCTTTCATAGCAAGCTTGGCATCAGCATCCGGTGGAATATAAGCTGCCGTTATAATGGTGGAAGTGAATTCCCGTGGCAGATAAAACGGTCTACATTTAACCACGAGAAACTCAAACAGAGTTTGTGCACCAAGTTTTGTTGATGTAAATACACAATCCACCTCCTCTTGTCTTACCGGATTCCTCTGCCGTTCTATCCGCCCGGTGTGTGTTGTAGCCCGCTAACTCAATAGTGTTGTCCGGTATGCCACTGTGTAGCCATGTTTCCGTGAAGATTATGACATTGCAGTTCAAAAGTCTTTTGCTGTTGGTGATGCGGAGTCTAATCTCGTCCATTTTGTTCACTAGTGATTGAACATTAGCAAGGAAAATGCTGGGTAAAGAGAGGCGCTGTGGTGTTAGCTTTAGCCTAGCTCTTAGCCCTCCGCGCTTCCCCCGCCTTTGTTTACGATCTCGACGCCGCCGACAAGCACTTCCGCCCAGCCGTGTAGGGTGCTTTGCAACGGTTGTTCTGACGATCTCAGGGACGAGTTGAATGTTGCTGATACAACTTCCGGAGATGCGTAAACTGATATCCAAAAGCTCCTGCCGGGTGTACGATGTAAATGCACAACTGTTCTGGACGAACAGACGCGAGATGAGCAAGAAATACACTATATAAATGCTAAAACTGGAGAGACGCTGAGCCTCGCGATGTTCACACGCTGCCATCTTGGTCTTGATAGTATGCTGATTTAGTTATTGCTTTGACATGACTACTGAAGCTAAGGTCTGACTCTAGAGACACACCGAGATTCCTGACTTAATTTGTTGTTGTTTGAAATTTAGAGTGAATGTACACGTTCACCTTGAGAACTTAATTTGTCTTGAGCTGTGGCCTAATGGTTAGAGTGTTGGGCTTGTGATTAGAAGGTTGCCGGTTCTAATCTCAGTGCCAGCAGGTCATGACTAAGGGCCCTTGAGCAAGGCACCTTACCCCTGATTGCTCTGCAGTAATGTGCCACTGTATAAAACTACTTGTAAGTCGCTTTGGATAAAAGTGTCTGCCAAATGAATAAATGTAAGAGTTTTGGCACATCCAACTATTTATTTCATCAATGGATTTGAGCAGGGAGTCAATGGGGCTGTAATCATTAGGCGATAGTATATCTGTGTGTCGTCTGCATAGCAATGGTTATTTCTCATTATTTGGCTCATTGGAAGCATGTATAGGTTGAATAGGAGAGGCGCAAGAATTGAGCCTTGAGGGACTCCGCATGTCATGGATGTCCACTCAGACTTATGGTCACCTATACTCACATAATAACCTCTTGCTTCTAGGTATGACCTGAACCATTTTAGGACTATCCCAGAAAGCCCCACCCAGTTTTCCAGCCTGTCTATAAGACCGTGACAAATGCAGCACTGAGGTCTAGTAGAACCAGCACTGATAATTTGCCTGAATCAGTACATTAGCGAATGTCGTTTACTATCTTAATGAGCGCTGTCTCTGTGCTGTGATGCGGGCGGAACCCAGATTGAAAATTGTCAAAGTATCCGTTTGAGTTTAAGAATTTGTTCACCTGATTGAAGACAACCTTTTCAATGATCTTACCTATGAAGGGAAGATTTGAGATCGGTCTATAGTTGTTTAATATGGTCTTATCCAGATTGCTCTTTTTCAGGAAGGGTTTGACAACAGCAGTTTTCAGGGAGTTTGGGAAACTTCCAGAGAGAAGCGAGGCATTTACCACATCTAGGAGATCTGCTTCTAAACAGTTTAACACACTTTTGAAAAAAGATGTGGGAAGTGCGTCAAGGGCGCAGGGTGATGTTTTAAGGTGTTGAACGGTTTCTTCCAAATTTTTGCCATCAATTTCTTCAAAATCAGACATTGTAACTACTTTCTCAGGTTGTGGTGTGATCTGTCTGACCCCAGCGCTACTCAAGGATGTGCTGATCACCTTTCTAATGTTATTGATTTTATCAGAGAAGAAAGAAGCAAACTCACTGCACTTGCTGTCTGAGAGCATTTCACTGGGAATCTGGCTTGGAGGGTTTGTCAGTCTGTCTACAGTAGCGAAAAGAGTCCGGGTGTTGTTTAAGTTGCTGTTTATAATATTTGAGAACAAAGTCTGTCTAGCTTCGCCTAGTTCCATATTGAAAGCATGGATGGTGTCTTTGTAGATGTTATAATGGACTACAAGTTTTGTCTTACGCCACAAGCGCTCTGCTTTTCTGCATTGTCTTTTCATATTTTGCACCGCTGTTGAGTTTCTCCAAGGTGCTTTTTTTCTACCACTCTTCCTGACTTTCACAGGAGCAATATCATCAATTACACTTTTAACCTTCGAGTTAAAAGAATCAAGGAGAGAATCAACAGAGTCAGCAGATATGCTTGGTGTTAAATATATGGCCTTCAGGGAATTGCATAATTGTTTGAGAGAATCCAGCAAATTGCCTCTGACAACATGTCGAAAATTTTGAGGCTGCTTCTGCTGCCAAAAGTAAGGTGGACAGAAATGTAAAATTTATTGCGCCATCGAATGCCAAAAAGGTGCCAGAAGTCTGGGTGGATGGGCATGACTTTAAACGTGGATGTGATGTCAACTTTGGCTAGTCAAGCACCATGACCAGCATGTTTTATTAGAGTAATGGCTTGATCGATCTTATGATAGTGCAAGGAAAATTCCTCAATCGGAATGAGACTGTTGATGCTTGGAAAGGCAGAGCCGTGCGGTGACGAGAGAATCGAATATGAGGCGCTTTTTGCCAGAGAGTTTACGCGCCGCTACAGCGATGGGGCTGATGCGAAATGTCGAAGGGGCCGATAAGGAATTTAGCGTCAATCTCCTTTTCGGCGACCGCAGACTGGAGGTTGGGTCATATTAAGCTGCGTGACGGAAGACTGATAACGCCGGGGTCGAAGACATTCAAGAGACCGGTCAGAAGATAGTCAGTGAACTGTATGTCGGGGTGCGAAGACAACTCGAAAGACAAACAAGAAACGTTCATGGGAGTCGAGAAGCAATTTTTTAGATTTTTATTCTGGACTTGAGAAATAGGGCATACAATTCGAGCTTGTGCACCGCTGCAAAATGAGCACACGTGCAGGAAGCAACAACGCTGCCTGGTACTTCTTCCTACATTGAAGTTCCTACAGGCCTCCAAATTGCTGGGTTTCCCCGTGAGTTTGGTTGGCTGGGCGGTTTGCCAGGCGCGGAACAGAGGAAGTGGATTTGGGAGGCGAAGCTGGGCATGGGGGAAGGGAGGGAGTGGAATGCGCTACTAAGCAATATACCGCGTAGGAAATATTGCGAACGCCTAGGAAAACCCTGTTATGCAGCTCAGTAGGGGCACTGGTTCCACTGGGCCACACGAATGGCACATTTGGCACAGAAAAGTTTGTGGTATGTATAGCAATGCTTGCCCCCATAGGAGAGAGCGAGCTCTGCCATGATTGCGAGGGTATCGCCCAGCTCGCGTCTCCTATGAGGGGAACGCAGTGCAGATCACATCTGTGTAGCGGGAAAAAGCGACTTTAAATTCGGGGAAAGACAGTGTGCAGGTGGGGGGTTTGGTGATTGATTTTTAAACGTGAGCGATAGATCGCCGTAAGTGATCTGCCACTCGTTTGATGGGGATGATGAAGTCGAGAGGAGAGAATAAGGGTCTGTGTCCGCACCCGTCGAGATCTGATGTTCCCCGAAACTGGAGGCGGTTCCAATGGAGGTGCGTTCATCGGCACTGGCATTCCTGTCGCCGAGGCCAATGAGAAGTTCACTCGGCTCTGCAGAAGAGAGAAAAGGGGGTGATGGCGGCCGCCTGAGGGGCTAGCAGAGTCATGGTTGCGCTAGCAGCGGCATCTAAGGTTGCTGCAAAATGGCCGAGAACCGACGCCTGCATCGATAGCTGAGGCAGCCTCGCGCTAGTGGTAGACGGAGGTAACGTGGGCCAAGAGCCAGGGGCAGGGAATGGGTGGGAAAGCACCGGAGCTGGTGAGCTAATGTCTCGTGTTTGGCCCGCAGTTCTAAATGGGCTTTTGGCTGTAGAACGAAACTGGCCTACGGCGAGAGAGACCGGTGGGTTGTGGCATCCGCGAAATCCGTGGCGGTACCTGCACTTGCGGAAGTCCTGCTGTGCCGGCTCGCCCACGGGCGGCCACAACGAGCCGCGGAGGTGGATTGCCTCGGGCGGGAATATGGAGAACCTCGAGGCGTTCCCGGCTTGACTGTGGTCTTTTGTTTAGCGGACTTCGGTGAGGCGGTATCTACCAGGGAAGAGGCGTAGAGTCCGAAAAGCTCCGCCTTGGTCATCCGCCTGTGAAATTGGACGTCCGCGTTGGACAAAGCATGTTGTGGGCCCTGGACAGTCCATTTCTGGATGGCGGGGATTGTGTTGCGTGTAGAGGTGTAAGGAGAAGCCGGAGAAGGTGGACGTCTCATTGGGCCAGGTGATGAAGTGCCACCTCTGGATTTAGCCTTTCGAGGTGTAGAATGGACTGAGCTGGCGGCCCCGTGTTGAAGCCGGAGAATCGATTGATGATTCGCTTTAGATGTGCCTAAAGGGTTGGCCACCTCAAAATCATCAATGTATAGACCCAGAGCAATTGTGAATTCATCACAATTAAGAGCATTTTCTCTAAAGCTTGAGCCATCTCGACATGTCCTATATTCATGTGGATTATGTTATTGCTGTGACATGACCTTTTCTAAAACTTCTTTCTTGTTTAACAGTTTCTGAAGCATCTGAACATTTACATTTAGTCATTTAGCAGACGCTTTTATCCAAAGCGACTTACAGATGAGGAAAAACATTGGAAGCAATTATAACAACATAGGCAACAAAATACATAAGTGCATCGAAACTAGTCCATTAAAGCCTAGCACAGTATACAAAGCTAAGAATTGCGAGGTTAGTTTTTTTTTATAAGAAGCAAGAAAGGGAAAAGAATTAGGTTAAATCAATCAGCGAAGTGTTGACGGAAGAGATGCGTTTCAGGCGTTTTTTAAAGAGGGCAACCTAGTCTGCTGATCTTGTAGCAGCTGGTAGATCATTCCACCAATGTGGAACAGATCCAGAGAAGGTACGGGAGAGTGACTTTTTCCTTTTTGGGATGGTACCACTAGTCGTTGTTCCTTTGCAGACCGCAGTGATCTGGCAGGAACATAGATCTGCATTAGCGAGTGGAGATACGATGGTGCAGACCCGGTGTTGGTCTTGTAGGCCAGGAGCATAGCTTTGAACTTTATGTGGGCGGCAACAGGGAGCCAGTGTAATCTGATGAAGAGCGGAGTTACATGCGCTCTCTTCGGTTCATTGAAGACCACTCTTGCCGCCGCATTCTGGATCATCTGGAGAGGTTTGATTGTGCAAGCAGGAAGTCCAGCCAGAAGCGCATTGCAATAATCCAGTTTGGACAGGACAAGAGCCTGGACTAGGACTTGTGTAGAGTGCTCCGATAGGAAAGGTCTAATTTTCCTAATGTTGTAGAGGATGAATCTACAGGACCGGGTGGTGCTGGCAACATGACTTGTGAGGTTAAGCCGATCATCTATTACCACCCCCAGGTTTCTGGCTGTGCTGGACGGTGTAATCGTTGATGAGCCTAGTTGAATGGCAAGGTTGTGGTGAATCTTTGGGTTAGCTGGGATCACAAGCAGTTCCGTTTTTGCAAGATTCAGCTGCAGGTGATGATCCTTCATCCAGAGCGAGATGTCACTCAGACATGCCGCGATGCAAGCAGAGACCGTCGGATGTCACCGTCCCTGTACAATTTTCCCCTTAGTGTTTCATTCACTTCACCTGCCTCGTGCAATCCTCCTGTTAGCTTTCCTTTAGTGTTTCATTCATGTCAGGTTAAAATACAATGTTTAAAGATAATTTTTGATTATAAATAGTTTATATTGTGTTTATTAAAGGAACATTACATACAGAAAAGCTTTTCCTTTTTAATGCGTAATGCGTCACATGACTAAGAGAGGGAGAGAAGAACTGTGGGTCAAAGAGCAATGGATGCGAACAGGTCGTAACGTGTGCATGCATAAACTCTGCATATGGTCCAAGGGGCGCACACGTTTTCAAGGTGTCTTTCTTAGACCTTGACATCTTCGGATCGACGCAGGAAAGAGAGAGAAAAATCTAGAAGACATCTGTATGATTCGTGGCCGTTATTTGTTGGATCAGTGCAGCTACACGGTTTATGCGTAATTAAGTAAATTACTTGTATATGTGTAAAAAGCATGGTATACACCGTTTTGTTATACTTTGCATATCTATAATTAACTGTCCCTCTTACCTTGTATAATGTAGCGCTTGACAAGGATTACAGAAAAAACGGATGTTGAGTTAGTGCCGTTAAATCTTTGAAATGCGTGCAAAAAGTAATCCGCGTTCATACATATATATAGATATATGCGCATAACACCTTCTTAAACATACTACTCGTGCAAGAGACCTGATTGGTCAGGGCAAAATGAAGTTAGTGCAGGCATTGTCAAAACAGTAGCCTTTTATCACAGGTATACCTTTATAAAAAATAGTCAGTAATGTATTGTGCAATATGAAGTATTTTTTACCTAATAGGGCTGAGCAGTTCAGTGGAATCCGTTTCTTCTGAACCTCTATATTGTGTCTGCAAGCTACCAAACACCTTGGACAAACCATAGATTGGTTTCACCGAAAGTGTGTATGATACGAGAGCATTGAAGACATAAAAGTGATTTCACCATGGCTGTGTCCTGACTGCTCCACAGAAAAGACAAGTTTACCATTAGGGGGGACAAAACTTAACTTTAGGAATCCTGATTCACCACAGTCTGGTGACATTGAAAATGAAGGGGGAGAGGAGGATGAACAAAAGCATACAACTTGTACAGAAGGAGAGTTACAGGCTCAGCAGTGCCCCCCTGAATTACAATTACAGCTGTCAAAAGAAGGTTGTGCACAGTTTAATTTCAGTTTAACCTGCCAAAGATGCAGATGGTTTCCTGGTTAAGGTGGAAGTGTCTGGTCAAACAGATAATTCTACAGGCTTCACATTTCGAAGACGCACTAGTAAAAGTGAAAGGAAAACATTGATGGAAAAGCTGAGACAATTAACCCCTGATGTTAGAAGGGGACTCGTCGATAAATAGGCATGCTGGATAGTAATGTATAGTTGTTCAAAACCCTTATTTACATTTTGTTTACATATGCCAATAGTATCGGAAGACATACAAAATGGCGAAAGCTCCCAGATTGGCTATGGCGACAACGATGAGCTCAGTAAGTATACTTATTCATTGTTTACATGTTTGGCTAATCCACTAGCATTGTAGATATCTTTTTAAAACAATATGTTTTGTACGGTCTTTATTGAGATTGCTAGCAAACATCTCAAAAGATGTAGCTATATCCACAGACTCGATGGATCGTAGCTCTTCTATTCGTGCATCAACGTTTGTAAAAGTGGCTCAAATACACTCAGAGTCTGGCGGCCATAATTATAATGAGCTATCATTGCAGACAGCAACTCCAAGACCCAAACTAAATACCCGGTCTGGTGAGTCTAATGCTTTAACATTTTTATAAACAGTTCAATCATTTGTTTTATCTCTTGTCTAATACGTATTATTTTATTATTTATTTCGTAAACGATGTCGCTGTTTGGGATGATGACTTAGTTGAAGCGTGGGAATCGGCTGAGTTTACCCAGGCTGAACCAACAGGGGGATCGGCTAATAACAAAGAGGTTGTTTCTGGCCCTGACATAGCAGTGCTGCCGTCTAATCAGGAGGCGTTCAGAGCGGAATCTGGTAAGATACCACATCAACCCTGGATTCTGTCTTTGGGTAGACGGATTGCTCAACGATTTTAGGGCGCCTGGATCAGATCAGCACCAAATTGAGGATCGTGAGAGATGACCGGCGCCATTTGCGTGATGAAAGACGGAGGGACAGAAGGGAATTTGAAAAGTTAAGGAGTCTCATCACCGCAAGTTCAGTATCCCTGAGAGAAGCCCTTGCGAGACAACGACTGCTTTGAAAAGCTCTAAAAGACGTTCAGGACAATCAGGCTCAGTGTTGTTTTATTTATGGAGATCATTAACATGGGCAGACGCAGATCTGGTGAGTAAACACTGTGTATATAAATCAGTTTGCATATGTTTTAATGTTTATTGTTTTGTTTTTATTGGTACGGTTTGTGTATCATTGTTTTAAAAGTGTGTTTCTGATGGTTTTCAACTAACAGTGATTTTTTAAGTTTAAATAAATATTGTGAAATGGCCACAAAACGTTGTCATGGGTCAGATGATTCTGAAAGTGAGTCGGTAGCAAAATATTTAGATACCACAGTGACGGTGTAATGGAAATTTTCTAGTCTAGCTTCTTGATGTGTCTGTCTATATGTTTATGAAGTGTTTATCTATGTATTTTCTTTAAAAAAATTATAATGTTTTTCTCTATACACGTCATACCACTCTGCCTTTGCCCTCGAGCAGGGACCAAGATGTTCTGTTTGGAATAACGGAAATCACTTCTCGTAAACCAGCTCGGGATTCTTGCTGGGGGGCAAAGGGAGGGGGTGTCACGTTTTAATATATACTCTGGGTGCAGGAGGAAAGAGTGCCTTTGCTCTGCACCATCTCATTGCTTTTGATGCAGATTAAACGACAATAAAATACTTTGCAAAGTACTTCTATTTTTCTCTGTGTGTTGCGTTTGTCAAAATTGACTCATCTAGATTAAGGAATAAGAAAATTCCATGACAACGACAATTCACCCCCCCACAAAGTGTTTCAGACACGTTAGAGTTTAATTTATACAGTCAGATCAATGCATAGACCAACAACTACTGGTGAGTCTCTTTTAGCTTTAATTAGTACTGTTCGTTCAATGTCAGATGTACAGGCACAACCATTTTGGCTCTAGATGTATGAAATAAAATCACTGTCAAAAATAAATGTACGTGTGTGTAATATTTTATTTGTGCGTAATTTTTTTTTTTTTATGTAATTCAACTTTTTGTGAGACTTTGATTCCAAAATCTTCGGCCACAACAATTTACAAGTACGACATTTTGTTTTATTTGTTAGAGTACAACTTCAAATTCTACGACTATGACATTTTACAGACACAACCACAACTCCGTTACATGCACGAAGTGCGAATTACGAACACGAAGCACTGTGTGCGAAGAGACTGTCAAAAATACGTCATCAGGTCACAGGCATTACTATCCGAAGGAAGATTGATCGATTCCACGTAGTGGGCATGCGCCCCCGCTTAAACAACTAGCGCCAAAATGACAGCTCAACAGCCAAGCGCTCACTCATCGTCTCAGGTAAGTTTTTCTTTTAATTCGGACACGATTAACAGTTACTTATTTCTAGTAACAGATAGGAGATATATTATAGAGACAGATTCGGTTACGTTTAGCTGCTCAAAGAATAGTTTAGCCCCCGACCCTAATAAAACAAACACAAACAAGCTTAATCAGGTTTCATTATGGTAGTGGATCTCGCAAACCTACTGATTAACGCTGGTTTAGGAGGTCTTCACTGCAGCCTATAGCGAGATGAAATGCAGAATATTATTACCTATTTTAAGTGTTGAACTAGTATTTACATGCACTGTAATTCATATAATACAAGTTTTCACTTAATTTCATTCAAGTGTTAAAATCTAATTTAATTGTTCATCAGGCACCATTAGGCGACATCTTAAGCACAGCAAAGAATCTAGTGTCGATGTTGACGGCGATGAACATTTCTTCAATGTTCTGCGCGTTCAGAATTGGAGAGAGGCCAGTCAAAGTAAAATCTTGAAGTTTATTGATCAGAAGATTCAAAGTACAGCTGGGTGGGTAACCTCAGACTCAGTCTTACAAGAGAGCTGATATCTTACAAAGGACCAACCCAGAAGAACAATTTTACATGGTGGTTTACTGGGGGTTGGGGAAGCCTAGGCACAAGTCCAATCTGCTCTCTCTTTGTTCTGCCTCAGCAAATCAGCTCACACTGCTTTTCCCGACCATTTGTGGAGCATCACACGAAACCCAAATTCTGATGAGCTCTGCGTAACCTGATCTTTACACACACACATATTATTTTGGTACAGAAAGTTCACTCCAAATAAGTCCTTTGGTTAACTCACACACTTGTTATATTTTTAACATATTATGCACAGTTAATGATCAATAATGAAATTATAAAGCATATTAAATGTAAAAGCACACTGAAAGTGGTCATACATCATCACAATCATCGTTATCGTCCTCATCTAGGAAGTGGTCGCCCGACAATAGAGGCATGGTATATTTGGGAGGGGTTACGTCTGTTTTATCTAATGCCGCTAATATCAATCGGTTACATACTGATCGGATACAGGGAATACAACAGCATCCACATGAGACCAAAATACCTACAAATACAGCCATTGATACCACAATTGACATTATTAATGATTTCCATCTGCCTAGAGCCTTGTTTAGCCAATCTCCAATAGGATTATTTACTCCTGAATGTTCCTTCATTTCAATTGACAAAGTTTTCAATCCTTCCAATGCCCTAGTGACTGATCCGTCTGGTGCTGTATTATTAGGAATGTAAGTACAACAAAGATCACCAAACATAACACATACTCCTCCCTTTTCTGCCAACAACATGTCCAGAGCCATGCGGTTCTGTATAGCCATCAGTGAAGTTGGTGCTAGCTGCTCCGCTAAACCATCTACCGCATCCCTTGTCATATTTGCTAATCTCATCACATTATAATGCACATAATTAATCCTATCTACATTCTTGTTTGGGGTGACTGGAAAAAGAGCAGGTATTATTGGTATATTCTCAAAACCTGCTGCCACTTGATTTGCTAGTTTATATTCATCTGGTACAACTCGTGGAATCCCTATCGCATCGATATACGTGGGACTATTTAATGTCAAATCTACACTTGAACCTATTGCTCTCTGTTTAATGATGTGTCTCCTACGTCTTCTAGTCAATGTTGCTGAATTTTTCCGTTCTGACTGCTCTGTCACCTATCAGAGTTATTGGGGCTCCCAGTCTTACCATAGCACACACTCCCTTTGCCTTCTCAGGTATTCTAGTAAACAATCTTCGATCTCCACAATAATAATACAAACCTGCTCTAGCCCACGTACCTATTTTAGTCCCATTATCTACTATTATCTGATCACACCACTCCTTATTTATCTCCCCCAGGTTGCTAGTTGGTGATTGACGTTCAATATCATAGCAAGTATAATTTGCTTTCTTTGGTGTAAATGGACCTGCCCGTGAAAGATTGGTTATTGGTGGGAATATTGCTGCCAGTGTGTTACAATTTGCTGGACTGGCCATCCGTGTCAATGCCAGCATACACTCATAGCCCCACGTATCATTTTGGTACAACGGGGCTGGTTCAATCTATAAATGGGGTCTTGCATTAGCACATCCTACACAATCATCTAAGCTCTGTTCTCTGGCTGTGGTAATTATCCATTCCAGCCACAAATTATTCTCCCCATATCCTGTGGCTCTTTCTATCATATCTTCTGGTTTTAACATTCTGTAATCTATTTCTACTACCCCATTCTTTTGTTCTACCGATAATGGCTCAGCTACTGTCCCATTTCTTTCCTCCTCAGGTGAACTGTCCACAACAAATTTTATTACTGCTTTTCTATCTGTTCCTTGCATGGGCACCCCCATTATAAGGAAAAATTCCCCTGTATAATTAGCTGATCCTGTTCTGGTGGATATTGAAAGGGTGAGTGGATTTTGGCTTGCACTGTAATCTCTTCGCATTTTAAAATCAAATTTTGCCGAGGTACGGGTCCAAAGGCTGGGTTCTTTCGGGGTCCAACCACCGGTATATGCTATTACCTTATTCCATGACGGACACCATTCTCCCCTAGGGGTTTGCCTAGATTGGTACGCCTTACAAACATTGTCCATATTCCCGTCCATACATACATATACCTCATACCCCCTCCATGAGCTATTTTTTATAGGAACAATAAACACAATCTTGAAAAATTAAATGGTTGAACACACAGTATACTTAATGGGAATCTGCGATTAAGGAAATTTACCTAATCGTAAGGAATAAATGGTTATACGTTAATGAATATGGCAATATGCAAATCACAATAGCAATAATGTATATTGATTATAAAGAATTAGAAAGAAAATTAAGAAATAGAGATTATGATAAAAATAAATACGAAAATGTTGATAACCCTTGATTATAATGAGTATATAGTTATCACTATCTGTCCTCCTGTGAACACCTATCTCAATATACTCTTGACTTTTTGAAAATCTAAATTGTCCAAACCACAGCCTTTTTTGCACTAGATTAGATTTTTAATGCCACTGTTGTTGGTGCTTGTGTCCCACTTTCTGCTCCACTTTCTGCTCCAGAGATACCCTCCCTCTCTTGGACCTGAGCCCTCAGGTCCACAGCAGTCTCTGACAGTGACCTGTTTGGTCGATCACAGTTAACAAGACAAGTTTTAACCAGGTGTCGCCTTTGCCAGATAGACGGACACAATGTGACGTCCTTGCCGTCACTTTCAGAGGCTCCGTCCAGCGCGGCTCATTCCACTTCCTTCGAAACTTCTTCAGGCGCACCCACTGTGAACAGGGCTCGACAGGTTCTCCAGCAATGTCAGATGGAGTCTGCTGAGAGAAATGTTGAATCATAGCATTCAGCTTGTCAAAATATACACAATACACGGGTGTCAGGCTGCAGCGGTGTTGATGGTCCTGGAAAAGATCTACCTGTAAGCAATTCAAAAGGTGTAAAGCCAGTGATTCTGTTAACAGGAACGTACAGACAGTAGAGCCAACGGAAGAGCTGATAGCCATGATAATTTGGTCTGTGCACAGATTTTAGCCAATTTAAGTTTCAGCATTAGGTTCATCCGTTCGACCTTACCTTGCGATTCAGGATGATAGATGGCTCCAAACGCATGCGTTAGGCCCAGCGATTTCTCTACGATATTTAAATGTCTGTTTTACAATGGCCCTGACATTTTATGACAGCAACAGCTGCTGGGAGTTTTAATGCGTCCAACAGTGCACGTGCTTCTGCATCATGTGCTATAGGCATGATGTTTTATTAACAAAGTTCGGGAGGAACCTAAGCATATAAATCAGCCCGATGTTCCATCAGCAGCAATCACCTATCAGCCGAGCACGCTATCTCTACTTAATTATCTAGGCTGGTTCACCATCAGCAATCACCTATCAGCCGAGCACGCAATCTCTACTTAATTATCTAGGCTGGTTCACCATCAGCAATCACCGTATGTACCCTATCAGCTCCAGCAAGCTCTATCATAAATAGACAAACAGTCTTACCTAAAGCTTCTTGCCAGATAAGCATCGTCAAGTTTCGCCACTATGTCAGAGTCTCCCGTGGTCTCTAAAGTAGCAAACGTTCCAGATCCTTCGGTGCCATCATGCGCACCCCAGCTTTCCAGCTCAGGGTCGGATTATACGGACTATTTCCAAGCTTCGCCGCGGGGCCGCCATCCCCGCCGCTCTGAGCGGCGTGCATCTAAGAGGAAGGGTTCGTCATTGCTCCCACCGGCACGATCTCCACCTCATTCACCGGCGTCATCATACGCCTCTGCGCTCCCCAAGATATCTGCATGCAGCAAGTGGACGATCCAGAGCCTTCGTCTGGCCCTTGCCAACGCGGACGTCCCATTCAGCAGGCGGATGTCGAAACTAGAGCTCTACACCCTTTACGTATCGTCCCAGGCTGACGTCCCCTCGATGAGGTTGGCACGATCGGCTGTCAATAACGAGCCAGGCTCGGCTCGGGGTCCCGTCTATTCCAGGCACGGGCAATCTACCTCCGCGGCTCGGCTAGGCCTCCCTCACTCGAGCCGACGCAGCAAGCCTTCGGCAAGTCTTGGAAGCGTTCAGGTCATGCTAGAAGCCACGGATATCCCGATCGAGCACCTCCGGCAGCCCGCGCCATATCAGCTCAACGCGTGGGACAGCACAGCGACTGTAGATGACCGCCCCGTACAGGCTGGCCGGCAACTCTCAGGAGCCCTGGCTCACCCATACGTCTCAGGCGTGAGGCTGCCTCCGGTGGGAATACAACCGCTGGTCTCTGGACCACAATTCTTTGGCGCCGTCGCTAGCGCAAGCTTGTCTCCGTTACACATACAAACGCCCGACATTAGATTCGCCTTGCCCGCCCCGGGCTCTTGGCTCCCCAGTGCGAGCCTGCCTCCGCTGGGGACAAAAGCGCTGGTCTCCATAACTAAGGCAGTTTCCCCCAGGACCCTGCAATCATACCTCACGGCGTGGAGAAGCTTCAGATCGTTTCACCAGGCTTTCAGCATTCCCTTCCCAGAATTTTCTCTCCTCACAATTACCTCATACATCTCATTTTTTCAACACTGCAAAAAACCTTCAGGCCAGCTCCATCAGAGGTTACCTCAGCGGACTCCAGTTCTTCCATAAATTGATTTTCAACTCCCCGTCACCGGCCATAGCAAGCTCCCAAACATCAATGGTTATCCAAGGCATACGAAGATCCCAACCGGCCCGTCAGGACGCTAGGAGGCCCATTACCTTGGAGATTCTCACCAAATGCATCTCCACCCTCCGCAAGGGATATCACTCCACACATGTTGCCCGCACACTTGACGCCATGTTCACATTGGCGTTCTTCGGCTTTCTACGATGCTCAGAGATCACCACCACATCCAAATTCGACCCTTCAGTTCACCCCACCATGAATGACCTCCAGGTGCTGGATTCGGAGACGATTTCTTACTCGATTAAGCAAAGTAAGACTGACCAGACCAGGAGAGGTCATTTCGTCTACGTTTTCAACATCAAGTCACCGATTCAGCCATATCGAACCCTCCTAGCCTACTTTCGCTACAGACAACCCCGGTCAGCGGCCTTATCGGATCCCCTCTTCGTCGACGACTCTAATCACCCGGCCTCACCCTTCTGGTTCAGAAGCACCTCAAAGCCGTCCTGCTCCAATCTGGCATCCCAGCAGACAACTTTTCCGGTCACTCCTTCCGTATAGGCGCAGCTACCACAGCCGCCCAAAAGGGCCTATCCTAGCCGCAGATCCAAGCCCTAGGCCGTTGGTCATCTGAGGCTTTTAGAAGCTACATCCGGACAGACTTGTCGCTCCTCAGGGAAGCCCAGCAAACACTCCTTGCCCGTATCATCTGATAGTCTCGGATGTTAGTTCAAACCTCAGCCACTTTGACTCATGACTCCTTGAAGATCGCATCACCTTCGGACCAATCGACTCAAGCAGGTGTCGCATTCACAAGTTACCAGTTGTCCAGCTTTGACACCCGGGAACACCTTCGGAGGAGATGGTTCTCACATCTGGGGCTCGGCTGAGCCAGTCTTCTTTGCTGAAGGCGGCACCACAATACAGTTTGTTAACAAGGCAGCCAGCGCTTCCATCTCACGACGTTGTTCTCAAAGTCTCGAAGACTGCACCACTCGCCATGGAGACAGTACCGCAGCAGCAACCGGCCCCGCAGGGGTCCTAGCCTCCAACAAGTGCTCCGTAGCAGCAGGCACCACCAGCAACGAAGCCAGTATCGCAGCAGCGACCGCCCCCGCAGGGGCCCGAGCTTCCAACAAGTGCTCTGTAGCAGCAGGCACCACCAGCAATGAAGCCAGTATCGCAGCAGCGACCGCCCCCGCAGGGGCCCGAGCTTCCAACAAGTGCTCTGTAGCAGCAGGCACTACCAGCAATGAAGCCAGCATCGCAGCAGCGACCGCCCCCGCAGGGGCCCGAGCTTCCAACAAGTGCTCTGTAGCAGCAGGCACCACCAGCAATGAAGCCAGTATCGCAGCAGCGACCGCCCCCGCAGGGGCCCGAGCTTCCAACAAGTGTTCTGTAGCAGCAGGCACCACCAGCAATGAAGCCAGTATCGCAGCAGCGACCGCCCCCGCAGGGGCCCGAGCTTCCAACAAGTGCTCTGTAGCAGCAGGCACCACCAGCAATGAAGCCAGTATCGCAGCAGCGACCGCCCCCGCAGGGGCCCGAGCTTCCAACAAGTGCTCTGTAGCAGCAGGCACTACCAGCAATGAAGCCAGTATCGCAGCAGCGACCGCCCCCGCAGGGGCCCGAGCTTCCAACAAGTGCTCTGTAGCAGCAGGCACTACCAGCAATGAAGCCAGCATCGCAGCAGCGACTGCCCCCGCAGGGGCCCGAGCTTCCAACAAGTGGTCTGTAGCAGCAGGAACCACCAGCAATGAAGCCAGCATCGCAGCAGCGACCGCCCCTGCAGGGGCCCGAGCTTCCAACAAGTGTTCTGTAGCAGCAGGCACCACCAGCAATGAAGCCAGTATCGCAGCAGCGACCGCCCCCGCAGGGGCCCGAGCTTCCAACAAGTGCTCTGTAGCAACAGGCACCACCAGCAATGAAACCAGTATCGCAGCAGCGACCGCCCCCGCAGGGGCCCGAGCTTCCAACAAGTGCTCTGTAGCAGCAGGCACCACCAGCAACGAAGCCAGTATCGCAGCAGCGACCGCCCCCGCAGGGGCCCCTAGCTTCCAACAAGTGGTCTGTAGCAGCAGGAACCACCAGCAACGAAGCCAGTATCGCAGCACTCGTGCATTGGTCACGCAACGCGCATTGGTCGCACAAGGTTCCCAGTCACACTCGTGCATTGGTCACGAAACACGCATTGGTCGCACAAGGGTCACACTCGTGCATTGGTCACGCAACGCGCATTGGTCGCACAAGGGTCACACTCGTGCATTGGTCACGAAACGCGCATTGGTCGCACAAGGGTCACACTCGTGCATTGGTCACGAAACGCGCATTGGTCGCACAAGGGTCCCAGTCACACTCGTGCATTGGTCACGCAAGCGCATTGGTCGCACAAGGGTCCCAGTCACACTCGTGCATTGGTCACGCAAGCGCATTGGTCGCACAAGGGTCGACCGCCCCCGCAGGGGCCCGAGCTTCCAACAAGTGCTCTGTAGCAGCAGACACTACTAGCAATGAGGTTAGTATCACAGCAGCAACTGCCCCCGCAGGGGCCCGAGCTCCCAACAAGTGCTCTGTAGCAGCAGACACTACGAGCAATGAGGTTAGTATCACAGCAGCAACTGCCCCCGCAGGGGCCCGAGCTCCCAACAAGTGCTCTGTAGCAGCAGACACTACTAGCAATGAGGTTAGTATCACAGCAGCAACTGCCCCCGCAGGGGCCCGAGCTCCCAACAAGTGCTCTGTAGCAGCAGACACTACGAGCAATGAGGTTAGTATCACAGCAGCAACTGCCCCCGCAGGGGCCCGAGCTTCCAACAAAGCTCTGTAGCAGCAGACACTACTAGCCATGATGTCAGTACCGCAGCAGCGATAGCCCTAAAACAGGCCCTCATCCTTTCGCTTATTAAATTTCAGGTTGTACCTCCGTAACGCACAGCATGGCATTTGGGGGGGTGTATGCGTACTTCGGCGGTTGTCCAGCTCTATTTTGCATTTGGGGGGTGTGTTCTGGGCTCGAGCCGCTTCCGAGCCCGGAGCACTTGCTCTGAGCAGGGTAGAGTGCTCCGGGTTCGGATAGATCCGGCGGGCTCGGAGCCCACTCCCTGCACAACACGCCAAATACGCATAACCTTCTTTCCCATGCTTTACCATCTATCCCAACAAGGAGCTGTTTATTGGCGAGGGCGAACTCGTGAAATGATGTTTTATTAACAAAGTTCGGGAGGAACCTAAGCATATAAATCAGCCCGATGTTCCATCAGCAGCAATCACCTATCAGCCGAGCACGCTATCTCTACTTAATTATCTAGGCTGGTTCACCATCAGCAATCACCTATCAGCCGAGCACGCAATCTCTACTTAATTATCTAGGCTGGTTCACCATCAGCAATCACCGTATCTACCCTATCAGCTCCAGCAAGCTCTATCATAAATAGACAAACAGTCTTACCTAAAGCTTCTTGCCAGATAAGCATCCCTCCTCCACCCCAGCTCCTCTCATTTTCTCTAAGTCCCGCAGGACCCTCGGGGGGGGTGTGTTCTGGGCTCGAGCCGGTTCCGAGCCCGGAGCACTTGCTCTGAGCAGGGTAGAGTGCTCCGGGTTCGGATAGATCCGGCGGGCTCGGAGCCCACTCCCTGCACAACACGCCAAATACGCATAACCTTCTTTCCCATGCTTTACCATCTATCCCAACAAGGAGCTGTTTATTGGCGAGGGCGAACTCGTGAATTACCAGACGTAGTGACGAACCCACTCCTTTGCCAAACTGCGAGTTCGACATGGACAGCACCCACGACATAAGCTGAGTCACTATAAATGTTGACTTTGCCAGACCCTGCAAGTTTTAGTGCTTGTGTGACCGCAATTAGTTCTGCTCTCTGTGCCGACTGTTTGCCTTCTGTTTTTTCTGCTTCCCTAGTGGTGTAACCTAAGTCTGTTTGCTGCACAACAGAGTAAGCTGAGACCAAAGAGCCATCATGAGCTCTAAAACAGCACCCGTCCGTGAAAAGTGTAATCACGTCCGAGGCTTCAGGGATAGGGGTTGCAGTTAAGTCCTGGCGAACACGAGATGCCAGGTCAGTGATTGGTGCACAGTCATGTGGTTCCCCTTTGGTGAACAAATCTGCCATGTTAATGCCGTCGTGTTTATATGATATGTTTGGCGCCGTTAGACATTTGGACAGTTTTCTCTGCCTCAATGGTGAAAATGTAAATGATTCAGAGTTGACAAACGACATGACAGAGTGCGTGGTCAGGACCGTTAACTGACGACCCATCACAATATGTGATGTCTTTTCAATGATCTTTGTCAAACGTCCAGGAAAAATGCCTTGCTTTAATCAGGGCTATGCAGATATGCTGCATGTGACAGCTCCCCTTTCAATTTAATGAACGCGGTTTCTGCTTCAGGGGTCCATGTTAACTTTGCCTGTACATTTCGCATGTCTTGTTCCTTGACCATGTTTAGTAATGGCTTAGTGACCGCTACATACATAGGGATATAGTTTCTGCTGAAACCTGTCAATCCCAGAAAGGAAAGCATGTCCTTCACATTGTGTGGCTTTGGGTGTGACAAAATGCCATCACGTTGGCGATCAGACAATGTTGTGCCTTGGCCTGTGATTAAACTGCCCATGAAAGTAACAGATGGCCTGCTGACCTGCAGTTTTTCTTTACAAACCTTGAACCCAGACGCATGCAGCTGTCTCAGAATGGCGCCCGTTGCTTTTAAGCAATCTTCGTTGGTTACGGTTGCCAGCAAAAATCATCAACATACATTATTAGAACGCAATCTACTGGTAACACACAATTTATCAGCTGATCTTTCAGGACCTGATTGAATATCCCTGGCGATAAAATAAAGCCCTGTGGAAGTCTGTTATAAGAATATTGACATTTTTGGTAAGTGAAAGTCAGGCACGATTTACATTCTTCTGAGATTGGTATACAGAAAAAAGCTCAATGTTACAGAGGCCAACGTCCGTTGGACCTTGTGACCAGAGGTCGTGCGGCTGGCTGTTAATTAACTTCTCAGCTCCGGGACCGTCTGTTAGTTCGCGACCATGGCTTGTAATTTCGAGATGAGTCAATTGGCCCCTGTTGGCCGTTTTTTGTGGTACCCAATATGAATCTGTCATACGCGAATGCAAAACCCCAACAATCTCAGAGGGCTCCCAATCGGTCACCAAGCGCAACCTCTTTGTCATAGCTCCTAACTCTCGAGCTTCATGGCCTGGATGCAGTGCCATAGAAATGTGAGGTTCAGCTGTGTCTGCCATTTCATACCATATCTGTTGTTCTGGTGTCAGTGTAACAGAGACTACTACACCCTCTTGTCCTACATATAGGCCATCCCCTGTGAGTGTCCAAATTTGGCCCTCAATGTCATGGAACATTTCCTGGTATGTGACAGTGTCATTTCGGTCATAAAATAGTGTACAATGCAGGGGGTTGATGGGAGGCAAATAAACAGCCTTTGATCCAGGGCCACTGATTCTTATACAGTGCCCTGGCCCCTGATTGAGAATCATCTAGTTCCACCCAATATATGTCTGCCATCTCCCGCAAGGGTCCTCCCAACAAAACCTGCTGGTGACCCTCTCTACTGTGTGCCTGTGAACAGTCGACCTTAGCGCCGTCCGGGAATGTGACTGTGACACCCTCTGGTGAGCATAAAATATTTGCACCCAATTTAAATCAACAGATCTCTGCCCAATAAGGGAACAGGTGCTTTTGTGGAGTACAGAAATGAGTGTGACAGGGACTGATTTGCCACTTTCGTGGTAAGAGGAACAGTAAGATACCAATGTTCTAACCCTCCAGAGAATCCCATAACTCCAACAGTCTTATCACTTAGGTCTTTGTCAGTTATTGTGCCCCTCGTTACTGTTGAGTATGTTGCTCCGGTATCTACATAAGCTGTTAGTGGCCTGTTGTTAACCACTAAAATCATGTAAGGCTCAGCCAAACCTCGCCTGATTGTTCTCTGTTGGCCTCTTCAACAATCCCCCGCGCCTACCCCCTGGCCACATGTTGGGTGCATGCGTGCCTGAATCGAGTGGGGAGGTGGGTGTTGTTGCTCCGGGTATTTTGGAGTTTGTGGTCCTCTGCCACGACCACTGGAACCACCTCTATGAGGATCCCATCCCCCCGCAGGTGGTCCCATATACTGGCTGTCCCCTGCCATGGGACAATCTCTCCTCCAATGATCAGTCCCCCCACACTGATAACATGCACCCCTCCCCCATTCAGCTTCCCCCTAGCCCATCCGCTATTGCCCCGTGGCCTATACCCTCCCCATGGTTTTATTAATTGGAAATTAGGGACATATCCTCCCTGAGCATAGCCAAAAGTTTCAGGTGTGACTATGGGAAAAGGTGGGGTCTTTACCCCGGGCTGCCCGTCAAAGCCGCTGTTCACAGGACGTTGTGGCATTTGTTTTGGTTTTTTACTGTCTGCCTTAGCCATTTCTAATTGTAGTTTTAACAATTGTTGCTTTGTCTTTTCTAATTCCTCCTGTTCTTTATCCTGCTTATCGACTGATCTGTCAATATGGAACACTAGATGTCTTTCCCACATTTCGTTGCTGGCAACCGGAGTGTCAGGATTACATTCCATTGCCTGCTTGACACCATTAGGGGCCCCTGTCATTACGGCAGTTCTAAATATATCACGCGTAATTGGATTATTTAGACTATTTTCTTCTACCATCTGCTCCCATTCAGCTGCGCATCTAAAATAGTAACTCGCTCCAGTCTCACCAGGCTTAATGCGGAACTTAATGTTTTGGTATACGGTTGGGGGTGTTGGAAAATTTTCTCTGAGGGCCCTGGCGATCGCTGTACTGACAGTGGTATACCGTGCGTCATTTGGTTCGTCTTCAAGGTTTGCATCCTTCTCAAACTCTGCCATCTGAAAAACAGTAAAAATTTGGCCCAAAAGGCATCTTTACGTCCCTACATACCTGTAGTGGCACTCCATCCTCACTGTTGTTACATGCTCCCTGTCCCTTCATGTCTTTGTCTTTCTCCTCATTGTGCACTACTCGTGCTCTTTGGCTTGTTATACTATCCTTTCTTTGTAACGTTTCTTGTCTATTTCCCACTAATTGTGCTGTCAACACGTTTATTTGATCCTTTAAAACATCTAGATCTGGCATGTCTACCTCCACCCTGGAATCTTTCACATTCACTTGCACTTGCTGTGATGCTGGTACATAGGGCGGTGGCAACAGCATATTCAAATCAGAACATAAGGGGGCGGTCTCAGTATGACACGAGATACTGGCCCCTGCACTTCCTGACTTTCTCATCAGTTCTTTCTCTGATTTCTCCGACTGCACATGTTCTGTGCTTTTCTTAGGAGAACTCAAAGCAATTGCAGTCAGCGCAATGCGTGTCCACAAACGTAATTCTTCTCTCAGTTTCTCTTCCTCCTTTTTATGCTTATTCTTCTCTAACCACTTCACATCTTTTCCTCCTTCTACATGTTTGTTTAAACCTTTAAAAATCAAACACTTTCTCAGATTCCTTCCACACATTTTCCATATATATCTGACTCCATTTATTTTCCCAGATTTTCTTTTCCTTTTTGTGATTTTTCGGCTCTGAATGAGCCATTAGCATATCAACAATTTTTTCCCATTGCATAATTACAGGGGAATTCCCATAAATCACACACTTCCTCTCAAATTCAGACATTTTACACAACAATATTACAGTATAAATTACATAATTAATGTACACAGTTTAATCGGCTTTTAGCGTGCCGCGGGACTTTTTTAATACCCACAGGCGTTTTAAAAGATATTTTCTATAACTTTTAGCGTGCCGTGGGGCTGTTAATACCCACGGGCGTTTTAAAAGATATTTTCTATAACTTTTAGCGTGCCGTGGGACTGTTAATACCCACGGGCGTTTTAAAAGTATTTTTATAACTTTTAGCGTGCCGTGGGACTGTTAATACCCAGGGGCGTTTTAAAAGATATACCAACAATAGTTTCTGATCAACAAATATCAATGATTTTTAATTTCTACTCAATGGTACGGATATACTTCAAACTCAACACATAAATTTGGAATATCCAATCTGCAGAAGTTCGTTTAAACAGGTCTCTGCTTACCTTATCTTATTCTGTCGACAGTGTGTTGAATTAAAAGTTGTCTCGTCCCGATTTTCGGTCAATCCCCGAGTTTTACAATTCTCTTTAGATGCCTCTTTCTCCAATCGCGTCCGGGGTCACCATCTGATGAACATTAAAACAATGTTCTGCGTGTTCAAAATTGGAGAAAGGCCAGTTAAGAAAATATTGAAATTTATTGATCAGAAGTCTCAAACAATACAGCCGCTGGGTGAGTTCTCAGACGTAAAGTCTTAACAAAGAACCGACCACGAAAAACAGTTTCACAGCTTTTTAATATTTCACGTCGCGTCTCTTCTTCAGCTAGGGTCCAATCAGCTCTCTCTCCTTTGTCTTGTCTTCAGCCAATCAGATCACACTGCTTTGCTCTCGAACATCTGCAATGTATTATATAGAAACACTACACACCACATTCCATGGGGCTCCCTGTGTAATCTAATCTTTACACACACACATCCCGTTTCCTGTGGAAAAATACCCTCAAAATCATCCCAACTCTTGGCTAACACAACTCACACACTTGGTTATATTTTCAACATATTATGCACAGTTAGTAAACAATAATGAAATCATAAAGCATATTAAATGTAAAGGCACGTTTAATACCACAATAAGATCCTTCAGTGTACACATTTCTTCTCCCAAAAAGAAGATGCTTCTTGTTACACACACACATAAGCAGAACATGCACCCCCCACTTACTGACCACATTCAGATCTCTGGCAACATCTAGCAACTGTAGAACTCTCAGCTTCAAGCTTTTGTTCACAATCATGTCATGTAGGAAAATACATCTGATTTAAACAAAATTAATCATCCATTTTTATATCGATCTATATAGTGATCTTAATTCCCACAGTTAACAGAAATTTAATAGAGTTTACCCTGTTCAGCTTCAGCTAGAGTTGTCAGCGATTGAAGATGTGTTCTTTAGTCCCTAGGCAGATCCAGATCCTAGTGCATGTGGTCGGCAGGCTGTTAACTTGAAGAACATCTCTTCGGAGTTGCCGATTGCAGTTGTTTGTTGGTGGAATAGAACTTCATCTCTTTAGCCCCTACCAGAGGGAAAGATCAGGGAGGAGCCTGCACCAAAGATTACCCCTTGAACATTGCGGTGCGACATTGGAAGCGCACTGCTTCGAGAGCTGGTGGGTGTAGCTCGAGTTTCACTTGACCTACGCGTAAATCGTCCACCTTTTCCTAAAGATTTCTGTAAAGTGAAGCTACCGTGAGTTCAATGTACTATTGCACGGCTCCGTTTCACATCGTGTCTTTTCTCGAATGTGTCAAGATCCAGAGAGATTAAGAATCAGCCTCTGCACATGGCTGTCTCCTGGCTGTTTTGAGGCTCTTGGCTTTCCTCTGCTTGTTGCGAGTTTATTGTAAGCACAGGTTCAAAAAGGTAGAGAGTCTTGTGCGATGATCTTCATATGCGTGGTTGTTACTTTGCTATCTCTGTGCTGGGATCCAGTTGAAGTTCACATCCGCTCGAGGTCGGTGGGAGAGAGCTGCATTCTCCCTTATGGTCTAGCGGTTAGGATTCCTGGTTTTCACCCAGGCGGTCCGGGTTCAACTCCCGGTATGGGAAACCACCATTTCCTAAGCTGTCTTTTCATTTGCAAATGTCTTAGCGTCCTCTGCATACATTGTCTAAATAGAAAAAATATGAAACATCCAACAGCGTTAAAGTGGACAATCACGCGGGCTCAAAAAGCACCTTCTGAAAAACGCAACACAATCGCGGTCTAGCTAGTCTGCCATTCTCGCAAGTCATTACTCCCACGCGCAAAGAAGCGCTGACCCCGACGTGATTTGAACACGCAAACTTCTGATCTGGAGTCAGACGCGCTACGGTTGCACCACGAGGCCTTTTCCAAGCAAACGTTACCCTTTGCGGACATTTTTCAGCTGTGCTGTTCGTGGTAACGGAAAGCACAAGGCGTCCCTGGGTGGGCTCGAACCACCACCTTTCCCTTTCGGTTAACAGAAAAGCGCCACAAAGAGATATGCCTTTTACGCCCAACGTGGGGCTCGAACCGACGACCCTGAGATTAAGAGTCTCATGCTCTACCGACTGAGCTAGCCGGGCAAGCGCAACTGAATTGCTCGAACTGCTCGAGTATTTTTTGGTATCACATTTTTTCAAAATCGAAAAAATGCAAGCATCCAACAAATAGCTGTTCGGGATTTTGGATGTGTGACGGAGCAAGGCTGAATGCTGGGCTCATTTAGAGTGTTGTGCAGACTTTCCTAAACCTCATCTAGTCCTCCTTGGGATTCTCACCAGATCAACACACTTGAACCTGTTGGTTAACAGAAATTCAATAGAGTTTACCCTGTTCGGCTAGAGTTGTCAGCGATTGAAGATGTGTTCTTTAGTCCCTAGGCAGATCCAGATCCTAGTGCATGTGGTCGGCAGGCTGTTAACTTGAAGAACATCTCTTCGGAGTTGCCGATTGCAGTTGTTTGTTGGTGGAATAGAACTTCATCTCTTTAGCCCCTACCAGAGGGAAAGATCAGGGAGGAGCCTGCACCAAAGATTACCCCTTGAACATTGCGGTGCGCCATTGGAAGCGCACTGCTTCGAGAGCTGGTGGGTGTAGCTCGAGTGTAGCTCGGGATACGCAGCATACACACTCGTGAATCAGGTTGTAATGGAATCATCCGTACCAGGTTTTAACACAGTGTGCTAATGTGCGTCTAATAAGAGTGAGTTACGTGTGTTCGTTAGAATGTGTTCGTTATTGTCAATGCTAACTGGCTATTAGCTACACGGCCGTCAATCATTTGTGTTAACCGCATGCATGTTATGCACAATAGCTTTGTATGCTCAGGGACTCTGTTGTTCTGTTGCAGGGAAACCACATCTGCATACATCTGCACACAGCTGCATTCCTCGGGAATCTTGTGAATGCTGGCTCTCTCCTCTGGTGATTTGTTATTGTGTCAAGAATAAAAGGTTTCAGTTGATTCAAAGCTCCCTGTTGTGTTCTGACCGACACCCTGGTTCACTGCTATATTTATCCAAACTAGCCCCTCCCCTCTCAGAGTAGTTCTTAGTTACACTGTCCACTATACTAACGAGGAACACCTGTGGGCGGCCAAGCGTGAACGCAGCGACCCCCACGGATGGGTTTCGTGCGAACAAACAGCAGCTCGGGTGACGTGGTCTGGTCATACAACACGGTGCTAAGTATATTTGGAATTCCAAGCATTCGTCACCCGTCAGTCTGCGTTGGTGGTATAGTGGTGAGCATAGCTGCCTTCCAAGCAGTTGACCCGGGTTCGAAAAACAGCAGTCCATGTGCTCCAGCCTTATGATCACGGAGGATTGCATTCAGCGTGTCCACACCTTGCAGCAACATTCAAACAAAGACATAAGTAAGGCACATCCTCGGCACAGGAGATTAAGGTGTCCTGGAAGCGAATGTCTGTCTATTCTAGTCAGTTCACAAGTTCCTTATAGGTAGTGGCAAAATTTCGCGAGCAGTCCACATCACCATTGCTCTAACAGGCACGTGGAAAGGGGTTTGAGGACGCTGCGCGGGGAAGCCCCCGGATTTTTCGGGGGTCCGACGCCGGGCACAAACGCGGTGGGGACCGCCCCGAGCCGACCTGGGGTGGAAGCGCGCCCCCACGCCCAAGGGGGTCCGGACGGGAGGCTCGCCAAGCGAAGAGCTTCGGCATAGATCCACATGGTGAGCCAGGCCCGTCCACGGCCCAATTAAAGCCAATGGGCCTGATCCCATTACCCTAGTCCAGGGGTGGGCTTTTTGCGCTTCCCCCGACGTGATTTGAACACGCAACCTTCTGATCTGGAGTCAGACGGGCTACCGTTGCGCCACGAGGCCTTTTCCAAGCAAAAGTTACCCTTTGCGGACATTTTTCAGCTGTGCTGTTCGTGGTAACGGAAAGCACAAGGCGTCCCTGGGTGGGCTCGAACCACCACCTTTCGGTTAACAGAAAAGCGCCACAAAGAGATATCCCGTTTACGCCCAACGTGGATTAAGAGTCTCATACTCTACCGACTGAGCTAGCCGGACCACGAATGTGATATTCATCCCACTGACCAACTCTGGACCCCAGAGCCTCTCGCGGATTGGTCCCTCGATTGCCGGGCGACGCCCCCGGACACGCCCCCCGTACCACCAAACCACTATTTGTCCACTGACCAACTATTGTTGCCAAAGTGGTCAGGTGACCACCCGGGTTATGCTTAAAAAAATTATTTCCACCAACTCACTACACGTGGTCCATTCATATAAATTGCATGTGGTCCTGTCCACAAACCTAATACGCGAAGTCCATTCAAATAAACTGCATGTGGTCCTTTCCACCTGTAGATTACAGTAGTAGTCCACACGTATGAAGTTCATGGACATACTTTAGAATAATCTATATGCATTAACGACCCTGTTAGTCTGTTGGTACACTTAAATAGACATACATATGTTGGCAGCAACTCACAGAAGACGGAATTATGCTCTTAAAGTGGTTGTCCACCAATTAAATACACGTGTGCCGTTCATATAAGCGTAAGGTGGTCGAATTACCAAAAACTACAACGGACTACAAATATGGCACACGACCGGAACCAGCTTCCGGTTGTGTGCCATGTTTGTAGTCCTGCGTAGTTCTTTTCTTTATTCGATTCCCCAGGCGTTTATACTCAATTATATGAATAAACAGAGACGCGATTCACATATTAAACTTTATTAGACACACATATGTTAGCAGCAACTCACAAAAGACACGATAATGGCCTTAAAATGAAATTACACCAACTCGCTACACGTGGTGCATAAATATAAACTGCAGGTGGTCACTTGCTGTATGACTTGAAGTTGTGGGAATTAAAAATTGTGGTAATTAAAATTAATGGATAAAACCATAAGTGTTTCTTTGTCTTTTAACCAGTACACTTTTGTGTGTGTGTGTCAAAATTATGAAGTGTTTTAAGTTTAATAGATGTGTTTTAATTATATAACCATGTGTACGCTATATAACTATTGAAAATATGTTTTGTTAAAGGCAAGGAAACTTGCAGACAAAGGCTGGTTTCAAAAGTTCCCCCAGTTGTAAGAATGTGTTTTTCCAGAGATCGGAATGTGGTCAGTAAGTGGGGGTTGTCACGAGAAGAGGCTACCTGGAGATGGGGGATGGTAGCCCAGACCGGCTCCCAAAGGAAAAGGCCCAGAACTGAAGGGAAAAGCATGTTCTGTTTATGTGTATGTGTAACGAGAAACCTCTTCTTCTTGGGGGAAGGAATGTGGACTCGAAAAGGGAGCACACACACACACAACGTATTTTGAGGAACATGTTGTTTTACAGATTTTGAAAATGGAGTCAGTTCGAGGTGGCGGCACTGATTGGCTGCCGAAAGAAAGAAGAACCGCCCAGATAAGGAGGAGGTCACAGATTGGCTAGGAGGGAACAAAGAAACCAGAAGAGAGATCGACGTCACATTCTGTATTTAATGTGTTTTTGTGAAACTTTAGAGGTTGTTGGTTTAGCTCATTGTGGAGAAAACAACCCAGCGCGCTGTTAAACTTTTAAATCTGATAATAAACTTCACTTATTTTTGTGAAAAATTGTCTCTTCAATATCTCAAATTTTTGAACATGCAGGACTGAATGAAAAGTCCAACAATTTGGTGACCCCGACGTGATTTGAGGAGAAGAGAATTTTGGCATTACATTTTCGCGGACCCTGCGAGTCGAGGGAAATCTCGAGACAGATTCAGGTTCAACACAAAAGCCGGCTAATAAAAAAGGTAAGCAGAAAACCTGTTAATTCGAATTCTGCTATTGAACATACTTAATATCTGTGTTGAATTTGATGAACATCTCGATCGAGTAAAACTATAATTAAGATACTGAAGTGAAAGAAATCAGATTTAAAAGGAAACATAATTTTCTGGGTTTTGGAACCCTATTGGTCTGGGACCATAAATTATGTTTTGGTCTGGGACCATAAATGCCTTGAGTTTGGAACTCTAGTCTGGGACTATAAAGGCTTTTGGGTTGAAATAAAATTCCTTTGGTCTGGGAACCATAAAATCTGATTGTAGAATTATTACATATATATGTTTTGAAAAGGCAGTGAATGTAGAATTATTACATATATATGTTTTGAGAAGGGACGTGATTATAGAATTATTACATATATATGTTTTGATAAGGGACGTTAAAAAAAAAAAAAGAGCGTGTATTTTTATTTTTATTTTATAATAAGTGTTAATAATGGCGGAATCTCAGAAGGAATGTGATGAGTGCAGGTATCTTCTGGTTTTGGTGCAGTGGCAAAACATTACAGGCATGTTAATAGCACAGACCGAGCCGAAAGATAAGAAGCAGAGACAGAAGGAGATTGATAAATGTTGGATAGCATTGTGTGAAGACTGCGCTTGGGGAGATACAGAAAAATTAAGGGTGCTTTTAGCACCTAAAATTAGGAATATGGAAAGGAAAGCGCATTGCAGGTTGAATAGACGTAGGAAAGAGAAGGACAAAGTTAAGTGGTATAGTGCAAGGAAATATAAGGGAAAAGAAGAATTGCAGAAAAAGCTAAGAATGTGGAGTCGAATAGCAGCAATTGTGACAGCAATTAATTTAGCAAAGGTGGAAGACAAGGAGAGAGGCTAAAATGAAAAAGGAAGTTGAAAAAGGAAGCAGTCAGGGTAGACCATCCACCCCGCCCCCTGAAAAGACCAGCCCTCTGTACCCAACCCTGAGCCAGCCCCCTCCATACGCCTCACCCAGCCCAGCTCACCCAAACCAACAAGTGCTGATGTCTCTGAACGGGGGAGAAATAGATGTTGACATTCCTGAGGTAGAGTTAATGAGGGAGGAAGTAAGAGACCTGAATAGGATAGTACAAAATGAATTAAAAGCCGCGATAAACACAGTAGATGTCTCTATAGCACACATTGGTGGACAGGGAGAGCAAGCAAGTGAGCAAAGCAGGGAAGAGGAAGAAGAAGGAAATGGAGAGGAAGAGAGTGTGTATGAAGAGAGGTCTTGTGTAGAAGGAGATAGTGTGCACCGGGTATTTATTACAGGTAAAATGGTCAATAAACGACCTGAGGAATCTATAGCAAGCAAAACCAGAAGTAGAACGCGAGAAAGGGACACAACACCCGTTAACGGTGAGAGAACAGGCCCAATGAGTCAGCTGTATCCGGGAGTACAGGCCCCATTAATGGTGAAGAGTGGGGGAGGGACACAATATCAGCCCTGGTCACACAGCGACATGACATCAATCGCTAGTAAGCTCCCACCGATTACCTCAGGGGGCTCCAGGTGGCTGAGTAAATTAACAACACTCAGTCATGGTAACATTTTGGCCGTGGGTGACATAAGATGCCTGTTAGGCCAGATATTGACAACCTCACAAATGCACAGTTTTGAACTCGAAGCCCAAACAATTATGACGCCAAATGGGACGCCATTCGCTGGAGTGAGCACAGATATAGGCAGAGCACTTGGACGATTGTATCCTTTGCCACCCACTGTGTATCAAAACATCAAGTTCCGCATTAAGCCAGGTGAGACTGGAGCGGCTTATTATTTTCGTTGCGCTGCTGAGTGGGAACAGATGGTGGAAGAAAATAGTTTGAACAATCCCATTACACGAGATATATTTAGAACAGCAGTTATGCCCCAAATGGTATCAAACAACTTATGGAAAATAACCCAGACATCCCAATAGCAAGCAACGAGGTATGGGAAAGGCATTTAGTACATCACACTGACAGAGCGGTAGAGAAGGCTGTAAAGGAGACAGAGGAACTTGAGAAGGTGAAGACACAATTGTTAAAACTGCAGTTAGAAAAGGCAAAAACTGAAGGGGGGGTAAAAAAGAATAAACAAATGCCACAACAAAGCCAACCATATACAGGACCTCCTTATGGGGCACCCTATTTTGAGGGACAGCCTAACGCATCACAACTATACCCAGAGCCTAATCCGTCTTGGGGACACGGCAATGGGCAAAGAGGAAATTGGAGGGGTAACGCAGGCAAGCAGGGACAGCCCGGGGGGAGGTCGCGGAGCAGGGACCAGTGTAATGTGTGCGGCAAACATTGACACTGGGGAAGAGATTGTCCACAACTGACACAAGGTCAAGGTCAGCACAACGGTCCACCTGCGGGGGGATGGGGTCCCCGAGGAGGTGGTTCCGGTGGTCGAGGCAGGGGACCACAGACCCCAAACAACCCGGGGCAACATCTCCCGCCATTCTCCAACCTACAGGTGCCCATTCACCCGACTTGGGGCCCGGAGAATGGGGCGGAGGAATGTTGAAGAGGCACACAGAGAACCACCATGAGGGAACGGGCCGAGCCCCTCATGGAAATCGTGGTTAAAGATAGACCACTGAAGGCTCTGGTGGACACTGGAGCCACCTACTCCACTGTTACTGAGGGCGTGATTCAAAGTACAGACTTAAGTAACAAAATGGTGGCGGTGACAGGGTTCTCTGGTGAAATTGAGAAATGGCCTATGACCAAAACATTACAAGTGCGAGTTGCAAATCAGTGCTTGTCGCACTCATTCCTGTTCTCCTGTAACGCTCCCATTCCCCTTTTAGGGAGAGACTTATTGACTAAGTTAGGAGCAAGTATATTGTGTTCAGCAGAAGGAGTTATAGTCACATTTCCAGATGGTACAAAAACAAATTGTTCCCTTTCAGGTCACACCACAGACAGCCAGTGGATGCTAACATCCTGTGGGGAGGTGGAAGACGCAGATATATATTGGGTAATATTAGACCATAGCGTAGCCCCAAATAGTGTTGTATCTAGGTATAACGAGCATCGTCAGTGGATTACCAGTTTAGACATCTTTTTGCCACCCATAGACCCCCTTCATTGCACACTATATTACGATAGGGATGACACCACGCCCTATCAAGATATGTTTCAGGAAATAGAGGGTAGTAAATGGGTATTGAGGGGATCTGGTATTATGGTAGGAAAGGAAGGAGTCGTAGCACCAATCCTATTGACAGAAGAACAAATGAAATGGTATGAAATGTCAGACACGGCAGCACCACACATTTCTTTAGCGTTACATCCAAACCATGAGGCTAGGGAATTAGGCAAAATGACCAAAAGATTGTTGGCAGCCCATGACTGGGAACCCACTGAAAACCAGGGAATCTCATATTCAAAGACACAAAAAGCCTATTGGGTAAAAGTACACACAGAAGACACTGGGGTGCTACTTCACGAACAAATTTCTAGATTCCATGGCAGAGAGCAATCAGATAGTGAAGGCGCAGCAGACATCATTAGAAATTTACCTGAGGATCTTTGGTCCCAGGGACCAACAGATGTAGGTTTTTGTATGTCTTCAGTTAACTTTCAGCTGAAAACACCTGACCCCATCTGGATCCCGCAGTACCGCAACAATCCTGAGGCGGACGAGGGTCTGGCCGCAACAGTACAAGGTCTCCTAGAGAGAGGTGTTATTACACCATATAAGTCGAGGTGGAACACACCTATTTTTCCGGTGCCCAAACCAGGCACAAGCAAGTACAGGTTGGTACATGATTTGAGAGCAATCAATGCTGTTGTGGCTACACCATCTTTGACAGTACCAAATCCATATACTGCTCTTTCAATGTTATCTCCAAACCATAAATGGTTCACGTGTATTGATCTAGCTAATGCATTTTTCTGTATACCCATTGCAGAGGAATGTAAGGCTTGCGTGGCATTTACCTATCGGGGTTGTCAATATTCTTACAACAGGCTACCCCAGGGGTTTGTTTTGTCCCCTGGGATTTTCAATCACGCACTGAAGCAACAGTTGCAGGATTGTAGTCTGCCGGAAGACTGTGTGCTGATCATGTATGTTGATGACCTACTCCTGGCAGCCACCACAGAACAGGCATGCCTGGAGGGGAGCCAGCTTGTGTTACAACAGTTACACAAGTGTGGGTTCAAAGTAAGTAAGGAAAAGCTGCAACTATGCAGACCTTGTGTTACATTTTTGGGTCGCATGATCACCCCACAGGGGTCCACGCTTACTGCATCACATAGGAAAGGTATTTTGAGTCATCCAAGGCCAACTACGGTTAAAGAAATGTTGTCATTTTTGGGTCTCACGGGCTATAGTAGACACTATATCCCGATGTATGCTACACTGACAACCCCATTAAGAGATCTAATCAGAGAACATGGAATGAAAAATCTGAGGGCAGAAATAGAATGGACGCAAGAGGCAGAGCGCACATTCATAGCACTTAAAACCCAGTTAGCCCATGCAGCTAACCTAAACTGTGCGAATTACACTTTACCATTTTTCCTAGATGTGTCTGAAACAGGATCGTGTGCACACGGTGTGCTCTATCAGAAAGAGCAGGGTAATAGGAAAGTGCTGATGTACGTGAGTATATTGCTAGACAGCATTGAACAAAGGCAGCCTCCGTGTAGTAGATTTATTGCAGGTTTGGCAAAGATTGTGAAGAAAACCTCACACATTGTTATGAGACATCACCTTGTTGTATTAACCACACACTCAATTGCTTCTTTTGTCAATTCAGAGTCATTTACATTTTCTCCGTTGCGCCAGAGGCGAATCGCAGCAGTTTTACTAGCTGACCATATAGTGTACACACACGAGGGCATCAACATGGCTGATTTGATGGAAGACGGTCAGCCACATGACTGTGCGCCTATCACAGAGAGGGCGTCAAAGGTTAGATTTGATCTTTCTGCTAAACCACTGTCAACCCCACCAACGGTTATGACTCTGTACACAGATGGTTGTTGTTTCAGGGCAGAGGATGGGAGCCTGAAGGCAGCGTATGCAGTAGTGGAACGGGTGGGGGATGCACTGGTAACTAGGGATGCAGGTAAATTGGAAGGAAAGCAGTCAGCTCAAAGAGCAGAAATGGTAGCAGTGACTAGGGCTCTGCACTATGCTGGTGAACGCCGTGTGAACATATATTCTGACTCAGCTTATGTTGTTACAGCGGTACATGTTGAAATGCCCTTATGGCGACGATGTGGCTTTATCACATCCTCTGGTCGACCAATTACGCATGCGCATGAAGCCAGAGACCTTTTGGAGGCTCTGATGATCCCTAAGGAGGTGGCAGTAATTAAATGTACTGGCCACTCTAAGACGGACGGTCCTTTAACCGAAGGTAACAATGCTGCAGATCTGGCAGCGAAGGCAACAGCTGGTTATATCACCTCACAGATGTTATGTCGATCTGAGAGAACCAGCACTGACCTATTACCACGTTTTACACGAGAATATCTGCAGATGGAAGAACAAAAATGCAGCCCAGAAGAAAAATCAGTATGGGTTCAACACGGGGCAGTGTGTGCCTCGGATGGGCTGTGGCAAGCACCCGACGGACGCCCTGCGCTTCCCGTCACATTGTCCCCATCAATCCTTACACAAGCTCATGGGGTGAGTCATGTCAGTGATAAACAAATGATGAGGGCCCTTGAACACTGGTGGCACCCTTTTTTGAAGGCTATGGTCACAGTGCATGTGACAACCTGTAACATATGTCAAGAACATAATGTGAAACCCACCATTAAGCCTAAAAGGGGTTCATTCCCTGTGGCCCAGGGGAGGAGATTGTCATTGATTTTACCGACATGATTATGAGAGTAAATGGCAAGCGCTATGTTTTGGTGATTGTTGACTATTTCACTGGATGGCCGGAAGCTTATCCTGTCGGCCGAGAGGACAGTACGGCCGTGGTTAAGTGTTTAGTTAACCAATATATACCTCATTATGGGTTCCCCCGTCGTATCAGATCTGACAATGGGAGTCATTTCAAGAACGAGCACCTAAAAATAGTGGAACAATCTTTGGGTCTTACACATGCGTATGGTGCCGTCTATCATCCTGAGAGCCAGGGTAAAGTCGAACGGATGAACCTGACATTAAAACTGAAATGGGCTAAAATCTGTGCACAGACAAAACTTAATTGGCTAGCCGCTCTCCCTATCGCACTAATGTCTATCCGTTCATCTGTTAATAGAATCACCGGTTTCACTCCTTTTGAATTGCTTACAGGTCGACAGTTTCCAGCACCCACGGCAGCGCTGACGGAGGAACCTGTACGCCCATTGTCTCACACTGTATATTTTGACAAACTCACTGCTCTGATTAAAACCTTTTCCCATCAGGTCAACCCTGCTCCAGCTGAACGGCTCACCCCAGTCACGGCGGACTGGGTCAGGATTAGAACATTCCGAAGGAAATGGAATGAACCACGCTGGTCACAACCCCACAGAGTGACACCACGTACCTCACATTGTGTTCAACTCCAGGGAAAAGGAGGCACCTGGTTTCACTTAACCTCTTGTGTGGCTTGTGAACCCCCTTGTAGGAATCTTGCAGAGACACGGGTGGACCTGAGTAGTCAGGGTGGAGAACCAGAGGCTGAAGAAGCCACAGGTGAAATCACAACACCACCAGTACAATAACAATTGCAAATCATTCACAAGACAGGTGTCGTGTTCACAAGTCCATACACAGATATGGTACTGAAAAGGTGATTGCACAGAACAGACAACCAGGTGAATGTGCTGTGACCAAAGAGAAGGAGGGTAGAATCTTTTTCCAAAAGTGCAACAAACTTTGAGTGAATAATAACGGAGGTGGAAATACGTGTTACCGTTTATTCTTTATAATCAATATATATTGTTATAATTGTGATTTTTCATATTTTAAATATTCACATTTTTCCATATTTATTATTTTCATATTTATTATTTTTTCATATTTTTCATATATATCATATTTTTTATATTTACTATTTTTCATACTTTTATATTGCTATTGTGATTTTTATATTGTCATATTCATTAAAGTATAACCATTTATTCCTTACATTTCTATTTTGTGGGATTTTAACTATATATTTTTCCTTAACTGCATATTACCATTAAGTATACTGTGTGTTTAACCATTTTAATTTCCAAGAGTGTGTTTATTGTTCCCTTTAAAGTACTAGAGAGGGTAACGAGATGAAGCTGTGGGAAAACTGTAAACTGTCAGGGATCCTATTAATAATTTCAGGGGTTATAGTAGGAATAATTTTTAGCATAACTGAGGGTCAGGAAAGCAACCACACCATATCGAAACCGAGTTACAAAAGAGCCATAGAGGAAAAAGTAAGCCCACCCCAGTACCTTATGCCTTTATTGTCCAGTGAGTTAGAAGAACAAGAAGATGATGTGTGACCTCTTTCGAGGTCATAGAGAGGGAATTGTGGGAATTAAAAATTGTGGGAATTAAAATTAATGGATAAAACCATAAGTGTTTCTTTGTCTTTTAACCAGTACACTTTTGTGTGTGTGTCAAAATTATGAAGTGTTTTAAGTTTAATAGATGTGTTTTAATTATATAACCATGTGTACGCTATATAACTATTGAAAAGATGTTTTGTTAAAGGCAAGGAAACTTGCAGACAAAGGCTGGTTTCAAAAGTTCCCCCAGTTGTAAGAATGTGTTTTTCCAGAGATCGGAATGTGGTTAGTAAGTGGGGGTTGTCACAAGAAGAGGCTACCTGGAGATGGGGGATGGTAGCCCAGACCGGCTCCCAAAGGAAACGGCCCAGAACTGAAGGGAAAAGCATGTTCTGTTTATGTGTAACGAGAAACCTCTTCTTCTTGGGGGAAGGAATGTGGACTCGAAAAGGGAGCACACACACACACACACACAACGTATTTTGGGGAACATGTTGTTTTACAGATTTTGAAAATGGAGTCAGTTCGAGGTGGCGGCACTGATTGGCTGCCGAAAGAAAGAAGAACCGCCCAGAATTTAAGGAGGTGGTCAGTCACAGATTGGCTAGGAGGGAACAAAGAAACCAGAAGAGAGATCGACGTCATATTCTGTATTTAAATGTTTTTTTGTTAAACTTTCTGAGTTGTTGGTTCAGCTCATTGTGGAGCAAACAACCCAGCGCGCTGTTAAACTTTTAAATCTGATAATAAACTTCACTTATTTTTGTGAAAAATTGTCTCTTCAATACCTAAAATTTTTGAACATGCAGGACTGAATGAAAAGTCCAACACTATGCACGATGCATTTGGTGACGCATACAGCGCATGCATGCGTCACAGTCTGCTGTTAAAGCAGCGCTTGTATGCGTCACGGTCTGCTCTATGCACGATGCATTCGGTGACGCATACATGCATTCAGTGACGCATACGCTCTCCCTATTTTTACCTTTTGACACCCAAACAAAGTCACAGAGTCGCCCGGCTTTTCCGCACGACCGGTGGATGACGGGCGGTTGCTCGTGACCCGGTTTCGGATCGGATTCGTGTGTGTCCACGAAACACATATGCAAAAGCCATTCAAATAAGCTATACGAGGAAATTTCCAGGAAGGTCCGAGGGGTCCCATATTCTAGATTCCGTCGGGCGGCCCCCGACAACATACCGAGAGCACATCACCCTAGAGGATCAGGGGATATATTTTTGCTCCCAATCACAAGATTAAGCACACAGCCTCGTCTTTCACATAACACTGAACAGCCTTATGAAGATTTAGTGTTGGGGAGGTCGATTTTTCAGCAAGGTCTAAGAACTTTGGACATTTGGGGGATAAATGGGGGGCTTCTAGACAAAAATAATCAAAAATGTCCAGACCCTTCGGCCTATCGTTTCCCAACGGGAGGGCTCCCACCTACCATCTATGCCAATGAGTTTTCATTAACTGCTTCGTGGATGACTCTCCCTATTTTGACCTTTTGACACCCAAACAAAGTACCAAAGTCGCCCGGCTTCTCTGGACGATCGGTGGATGCGTGATGCATGCATGTGTGGTTATTTAAGCGTGTGCATGCATCACAGTCTTTTATATGCATGATGCATTCGGGGACGCATACGGCGCATGCACTCGTAACGGCCTGCTCTACGCATGATGCATGCAGTGACGCATGCAGCGCGCGCATGCATTACGGTTGGTTCTATGCATGACACATTCAGTAACACATGCTCTAGATTCTGACCCGTCGGGTGTCCCCCGACGACATACCTTAAGCTCAATGCTCCAGAGTAAACGGAAATGTTTTATACACCCAATCACAAAAGGAACCACACAGCCTTTTGCCTTATATACCCCTCAACAGCCTTGTTAATTTCAGGAGTGGGGGAGGGGGGATTTTTCAGGAAAGGTGTAGAGCTTTGGACCTTTGGGGGATACCTCGGGGGCTCCTCGAGAACACAAATCTAGAACTTCAAGATCCACTGCCTTTCGTTTCCCTACGGAAGGCCTTCCACCTGTCACCTATCCAATGCGTTTTTGATAGGGGGTTCGTGGACAGGCCACCCTGATTAGACCTTTGAGGACAAACCGAGCGTTCTACAAGTTGTTGCTAACATATGTGTGTCTAATGAAGCGAACTGACTGAATAATGTGGTTGTAGATGCATTTACATGAATATAAAGGCAAATTTTTGCTAATAAGTGGGTTGTCCACCAACTGAATACACGTGGCTCATACATATAAACTGCTCGAGGAACTTTCCCGCAAGGCCGCCGGAGGGTCCGACGGGCCCAAAACATCACAGGCACTTGCGACCCGGTCCCCCGAGAGACATACCGAAAAGGCAAAAGTGCTGGTCCACCAGAACTATTTTATAACCTTTTTAACGTAAATTAAAACCCCATTGATTTCAATGGCAGACACTGTTTTAGTCCAAACTGAACATTTTACGAGTTGTTTCCTAACCTGTGTGTGTGTGTTTGTGTGTGTGTTTGTGTGTGTCTAAAAGAGTGTTCATGCTGAACAGTGTTGTTTCTGACACCTGGAAATCGATATATACACTTTAAATATTGTTAAAAAGCATGCTGTCCACCAACCTACTATACGTGGTCCACTCATATAAACTGTACGTTAGAACAGACTAGAAAATGGATCACATCCTTTTCTGGTGTGTTTGCATTGATATTGTTGCTTTTTAACAATGCCACAGGCTTATGTATTCGTAAAATGATGATTTTGACCTAATATCTGGTATCTGCTACGTTGAACACGATGTTGTCCACCTGCAGTTTATCGAATGGGCCAGGAGTAAATGGTTGGTGGACGTTGCACAGAGTGGCCATTTTAAACGTGTAAATATGATTTTTTTGTTTTAAAACCACACAGCTCGATTGGAGAAACATATGTCAGTCCCGGGTGTCAGAACGCAGGTTCTGGTAAAAGTAGTTGGGAAGCGGACAAATAGTGGTTTGGTGTGAAGGATTTTTATTGTGATTTTTATTATGGTTTAAACGTGCTTTTACATTTAATATACTTTATGATTTCATTATTGACCACTAACTGTGCATAATATGTTAAAAATATAACAAGTGTGTGAGTTAACCAAAGGACTTATTTGGAGTGAACTTTCTGTACCAAAATAATATGTGTGTGTGTTTAAAGATCAGATTACGGAGAGCTCTTCGAAATTTGGTGAGGTATGGGGTCTCCACAAATAGTCGGGACAAGCAGTGTGAGTTGATTGGCTGAGACAGAACAAAGGAGAGGAAGCGGATTGGACGTGTTCCCAGGATTTCACATCCGCGAAAGGACATTAGCTTCTCAAGCTAATAAAAGATATCATAAATATTATAAATACCATGTCAAATTGTTCTTCGGTGTGGGACCTTTGTGAGACGTCGCTTCTTTGTGTGAGACGTGTGCGTCTGAGGAAACCTACCCAGCAGCTGTTGTATTTTTGAATCTTCTGATCAATAAACTTCAAGATTTTACTTTGACTGGCCTCTCTCCAATTCTGAACACGCAGAACATTGAAGAATTGTTCAACAGGTGGTAGGGAGCGTGGCCACGGAAGGGTCTGCGGGGTCGAAGGTCAAATCGTCACCCATAGTTGATCAGTGGACAAATAGTTGTTTCGTGGACCCTGGCACCGGTGGCCAGTAACCTGGCATCTGCCTCCCATGCAAACAAATAAATCGAGGTACTGTATGATTTACATTTTTGCATTTACATTTATTCATTTGGCAGACGCTTTTATCCAAAGCGACTTACAAGTAGTTTTATACAGTGGCACATTACTGCAGAGCAATCGGGGTAAGGTGCCTTGCTCAAGGGCCCTTCAGTCATGACCTGCTGGCACTGAGATTAGAACCAGCAACCTTCTGATCACAAGCCCAACGCTCTAACCATTAGGCCACAGCTGACAGCTGTATGATGTTTGAGGACTAGCGGGGAAGCCCAAGTACATGGGATAAACCTGTGAGGTACGCGTATGATGTTCGTGGACAGGGGGCTGGGGGCTCTTCGAGGGGTGCCATGGCGCGAGGGTGCCCCTAGTGGTGTCCTCACACCCCTATCCGGGGGCAGCAGAAAAAGAACTGGCCTTACCCCAGGGTAATCTGAAATCACCCACTTCCCCTTTAGATAACAGGCTCGTGTCAGGCTTTTTCACACTACGATCCATCCCCACACTATGCGTCAAATGGCAGGTTATTTGAATGGACATTTTTCCACGAACCCCCTATTTTTACTTCCTCTTATTAGACGCACATTAGCACACTATGTTAAAACCTGGTACGGATGATTCCATTACAACCTGATTCACGAGTGTGTATGCTGCGTATCCCGAGCTACACTCGAGCTACACCCACCAGCTCTCGAAGCAGTGCACTTCCAATGTCGCACCGCAATGTTCAAGGGGTAATCTTTGGTGCAGGCTCCTCCCTGATCTTTCCCTCTGGTAGGGGCTAAAGAGATGAAGTTCTATTCCACCAACAAACAACTGCAATCGGCAACTCCGAAGAGATGTTCTTCAAGTTAACAGCCTGCCGACCACATGCACTAGGATCTGGATCTGCCTAGGGACTAAAGAACACATCTTCAATCGCTGACAACTCTAGCTGAACAGGGTAAACTCTATTGAATTTCTGTTAACCAACAGGTTCAAGTGTGTTGATCTGGTGAGAATCCCAAGGAGGACTAGATGAGGTTTAGGAAAGTCATTTCGAGCAATTCAGTTGCGCTTGCCCGGCTAGCTCAGTCGGTAGAGCATGAGACTCTTAATCTCAGGGTCGTGGGTTTGAGCCCCACGTTAGGCGAAAAAGGGATATCTCTCTGTGGCGCTTTCTGTTAACCGAAAGGTGGTGGTTCGAGCCCACCCAGGGACGCCTTGTGCTTTCCCTTACCACGAACAGCATAGCTGAAAAATGTCCGCAAAGGCTAACCTTTGCTTGGAAAAGGCCTCGTGGCGCAACGGTAGCGCGTCTGACTCCAGATCAGAAGGTTGCGTGTTCAAATCACGTCGGGGTCAGCGCTTCTTTGCGCGTGGGAGTAATGACTTGCGAGAATGGCAGACTAGCTACACCGCGATTGTGTTGCGTAGTCAGAAGGTGCTTTTTGAGCCCGCCTGATTGTCCACTTTAACGCTGTTGGATGTTTCATATTTTTTCTATTTAGACAATGTATGCAGAGGACGCTAAGACATTTGCAAATGAAAAGACAGCTTAGGAATTGGTGGTTTCCCATACCGGGAGTTGAACTAACCGCTAGACCATATGGGAGAATGCAGCTCTCTCCCACCGACCTCGAGCGGATGTGAACTTCAACTGGATCCCAGCACAGAGATAGCAAAGTAACAACCACGCATTTGAAGAGCATCGCACAAGACTCTCTACCTATTTGAGCACGTGCTTACAATAAACTCGCAACAAGCAGAGGAAGTGGAATGAGGCCAGGTGGTCACAACCTTACAGGGTGACCGCGAGGACATCACACTGTTAAATTACAGGGAAAGGGTGACACTTGGTTTCATTTAACCTCATGTGTAGCTTGCGAGCCCCCGTCTAGGGATCTTGCTGAGACACGTGTGGACCTGAGGAGTCAGGTCCAAGAGAGGGGAAGTGCGGGTGGAGAACCAGAGGCTGAAGAAGCCACAGGTGAAAACACAACACCACCAGGCTGAAGAAGTCACAGGTGAAAACACAACACCACCAGTCCAACAACAACTGCAAATAATGTTGAGAATAAAGCGACAGGGATATCAACACCCCGGCTAGGGTGTGGTCTGGACAAATTGGACTTTGAGCGAGTACAACGAATTTGAAGTGAAGTGTTCACGGATGCGGAAATACGTATAACCATTATTCTTTTTAATCAATATTCATTATTGCTATTGTGATTTTCATATTGTCATATTCATTAACATATAACCATTTATGCCTTACAATTAAGTACATTTTGTGTGATTTTAACCATATATCTTTTCTTAATCGCATATTTTCATTAAGTATACTGTGTGTTTAACCATTTTAATTTTCAAGAGTGTGCTTATTGTTCCTTTTAAAGTACTAGAGAGGGTAACGAGATGAAGCTGTGGGAAAACTGCAAGCTGTCGGGGATACTATTAATAATCTCAGGAGTCATAGTGGGAATAATTTTTAGCCTAACTGAGGGTCAGGAAAGCAACAACACCATATCGAAACCGAGACACAACAGAGCCATAGCCGATACGAGGTTACCGTGTGAACAACTCGTAGTTAACTATGTTTGGGGCAAGACCACATCATTTACTTTCGACCTATGCGCTGTCATAAATTGTGGGGGAAAAAATAGCTCATGGAGGGGTTACGACATATATGTATGCATGGACTGGAATATGGACAGTGTTTGTAAGGCGTACCAGTCTAGGCGAACCCTTATGAGTGAATGGTGTCCGGCATGGAATAGTGTAATAGCATATACCGGTGGTTGGACCCCGGAAGAACCTAGCCTTTGGACCCGTACCTCGGCAAAATTTGATTTAAAAATACAAAGAGATTACAGTGCAAGCCAAAATCCACTCACCCTTTCAATATCCACCAGAACGGGATCAACCAATTATACAGGGGAATTTTTCCTTATAATGGGGGTGAACATGCAAGGAACGGATAGAAAAGCAGTAATAAAATTTGTTGTGAAGAGCTCACCTGAGGAGGAAGGAACACTCGGGAGTGGACAATCCAATAAGGCGTTGGGGAAATGGAAAGCATTAGTGATGTCAATTGTAGGGTCCATAGGAGTATTTTTGGCAATCACAATCACCTGCGGATGTTGTTGTATTCCGTGTATTAGATCATTGTGTAACAGGCTCATTGTAACAGCCATAGAGAAAAAAGAAGGCCCGACCCAGTACATCATGCCTTTGTTGTCCAGTGAGTTAGAAGGAGAGGAAAATGATGTGTGACCTCTTTCGAGGACAAGAGAGGGAATTGTGGGAATTAAGATCAATCGATATGGAAATGGATGAGTAATTTTGTTTTAATCAAATGTATTTTCCCACATGACATGATTAAAGTTTAATAGATATGTTTTAATCATTTAACCTTTGTTTTAACCATATTGTGTGCTATATAACCATTGACATTTTGTCTAATTACATGGACACAGAAGGCAATTCAACTTGCAAACAAAGGCTGGTTTCAGAAGATTTCCGGCCAGATACTCTTGCAGAGAACGGAACGTGGTTAGCAAGAGTCCAACAGGACCTGATTGGTTGCTCAGGGAATTACGACCCGGAGGCGGAGGGGGAGCAGAAGACATTAACATATTCAGTTTTCTGTATATAATGTATGTGTGAAACTTTCTTTGGTGTTGTTGACTGGACTCGTATGGAGACGGCAATAAAAACCATCGATGTGAAGACCTTTTAAATCTGATGAATAAACTCTATGACTTTTAAAACAGTTTGTTCCCCTCATCCTTCCAAATTTTCAACACACAGGACTAGCAAAGATCTTTGAGTCCTACAGAAGGCACTATCCCAGTACCAATATTGAGGATGGAACCAGGTTTCTGAGAGTGAGGTTTACCAGTGAGGTGACATCACTGGCTTACATCACAAAGCTGGAAACAGCTGAAGGGTTACAGTATTTCAGGGTTCTGCACGGCCATCCGGTGAAAACCTGTAGGCTGTGCATGAGCCCGGAACACCTGCTAAAAGATTGCCCTAGAACCAAGTGCTATAAGTGCGAAGAAAAAGGGCACTTTGCCAGAGACTGCAATACGGTAAGATGCCCGGAGTGTCAGGAAACCTGAAATAAATTTGAGTGCTGAATGGAGGCAGCACTGGGGAGCAACAATAGGAAAAACAACAACATCAGGAGGAGGTGAAAGAAGCAACAATATACACAGAGGAAGGGGAAAAAGAAGAAGATAAAGAACAAATGATGGAACAGGACACTCAATGGACACAGATGAAATAAAAAGAGCAATCGGTGAATTAAATAAAAAGAAAAGCCCGGGGATAGATGGGCTTGGAGGTGAATTTTATATTACTTTTAAAGATTCTTTAACTGTGATTTTGAAGGAAATGTATGAAGAGATTTTCAGGAAAGAAGGACTAAATCCAAGTATGGGAATGGGCTTAATAAAGTTAATTTACAAGGGTAGAGGGGAAAAGGTGGAGTTAAATAATTTTCGACCAATCACAATGCTAAACACAGATTTAGGATCCAACAGTTTGAAGGAAGTAATGCCAACCATAACTAAAAACTAACCAGGTTTACTGAGTCAAAGGAAGGGACATAGCAGATACGACACTTGAGTATAAAAGACACAATAAGATACTGAGCAAAAGAAAGATGGGGTTTTAATCAGTTTGGACTTTGAAAAAGCTTTTGACAGAGTTGAACACAGGTTTTTATTTGATGTTTTAAAAGAGTTTGGGGAAGATGTTAAGATATGGATTAGGATCTTATATAAGGGTGCAGTGACAAGGGTTAAATGTAATGGTTTTTTAACAGAAGGTTTTAAAGTAACCAACTGTTTTATTTATGAAGAGTAGAATTTCTTTGGGATTTCAATAAGGGACAATTATTATATAAACGACAGCATATAAAAGATTATAAACAGAAAGAAACAAAATGCAAAGAATACAAAACAAAATACAAATTAGTTAAAGAGCAATGAAATAACCAAAATAAATCAAATGTGGTCCTTGGATATCTGTGATTTCCTTCAAATTAAATAAATCAGACCTTACTGGAATTCTGATATACTTATAACAAAACTTTTGACAATAAGTCAAATCTCAGTTGTGTGATTTAGATCACTTCCACAATTCACATGTACAAATTCAATAAAGGATCAATATTCCCAAAATATCAACATTTCAAATATAGTTTAACACTTTAAACGTCCACACAAGATATGTAAGAACATGAATCAACACGATATCAGCGTCTTTTGTGGGGCAAAGATGAATATCCAAATGAAAAGTGTCTTGTCCTTGAAATGTTCCAGTATCAAAAGGCACTTTTATATTCCCTAGTAGCGGAACCCCTGGGACTAGCCATAAAGTGAGAGGAGACAATAAAAGGGATAGAGGAAAAAATCTTTCACTAGCGGACGATACAACGCTAATATTGAAAGATAAGATGTTAGAAGTGTTGGAAAAGCTATGGAACTAGTTAAAAAAGGAGCAAAAATTAATGAGGAAAAACTTTTTATTTGAGATTTGGGAACAAGATGGTCTTAACGGAACACTTCACTTTTAAGGAAAGAAAATAAATAAAGATTTTAGGGGTTTTAATGGGTAATGGACGAGAAAATGGCAGATGGAACTATGTGGGAAGAAACTTTAGGAGCAATAGAGAGACAACTTAACTTCTGGAAAATGAGAACATTAACTTTGAAGGGGAAGGTTTTAGTTACAAATGTTTTGTTGGTTTCTAAATTATGGTATGTTTTGTACACATCTGCAATGCCATTGTGGGCTGAAAAGAAGTTAAAGAAATGTTTATCAAACTTTTTATGGGAGGGAAAGCCCCCAAGAATTGTGCACAACACCTTAATAGGAGAGATCGAAAAGGGAAGACTAGGGCTGATGGATGTGCAGCAAAGGAAATATAGTTTAAGAGTGAAAATTGTGAAAAAATACCTAGATGAAGAAAATAAAGCTACATGGAAAAGAACCAGGGGGTACTTTTTAAACAAGCGTGGTAATTCTAATCTAGGGGATCACGTTTTATGGATGAAGACTAAAAAATGGATGACAGTGATTTTACCCGAGTTTTATAAGGAATTTATGGCAGTATGAGGTAAAATTATAGGTTATATACAGTTTAACCCAAAAAGAAGGGAATGTATTCTAAACCAACCTTGTTTTTAAACAACCACATTTTAAATCAGGGCAAATCTGGGTTTTTTAAGAAATGGTGGGAGGTGGGTATCACTAAAGTCAGGGATGTGGCGCGACCAAGATGGTGGCGTGTGAACATCGCGAGGCTCAGCGTTTCTCCAGTTTTAGCATTTATATAGTGTATTTCTTGCTCATCTCGGGTCTGTTCGTTCAGAACAGTTGTGCATTTACATCGTACACCCGGCAGAAGCTTTTGGATATCGGTTAATGCAACATTCAACTCGTCCCTGAGATCGACAGAACATCGGATGCTACGCACCTCACACGGCCGGGCGGAAGTGCTCGCCGGCGGCGTCGAGATCGTAAACAAAGGTGGGGAAGTGCAGAGGGCTAAGAGCTAGGCTAAAGCTAACACCTCTTTACCCAGCATTTTTAATGGGATGGCTGTTGAACGTTTTTACAGTTTTAAGTTCCTGGGGACATCGGTCCGAATGAAAGACGGGCGGTGAACGCGCGTAACCTAGAGTAAACTTACTCAGAGTGGATTGAACTCGTTGAAACCAACTGTTCTGAAACAGAAAACTCAGAGTAAATCAACTCAGTTAGTAAAACCAACTAACTGTCCCTGTACATTGGATTGGATTGGATTCAATTTCTTGTCATTACACACATACAAGTACAGTGCAACGAAATGTTCATAGTATATAGCCACCTGTATTTATTGTTCATAGTACTGTCCCAGATAGCAAAAAATATCTGCAAGACTGCTTTTTGCGGCCAGCCCTAAGCTGTCGGCTATAGGTGCGTCTCGCTGGGATGAAACGTTTGCCGCCGAATACGTCACTCCCATTTCTTGCGAGATGCCGGCGGCCTGACTGCTTCATTTTTTCCCTGGCGGTTGCCTCCGTATAATGGACTGCGGCAGGCTGAAATTAGAAATTTTCTCAAAATCAGCCATGTGCAGGAGTTAGAGTATAACTGACAGCATTTTAACTACCTTTCACACTTAAAGCGGTTATAAAATCATAATAGCCTAGATGTAAATTATATTAAATAGGCTATAGTTGTTTTGCTCCAAAGTCAGTAGGGTTTATAACAGATTCTTGACTATGATTCCATTAAAGTAAGGTTTAGAAAATTACATTTAAATTACTTTGAAACTCTGAAGCGAGTACAGTAAAATATATCAAATTATTTTATGCACTTAGGTGAACATTTTTACATTTCTTTGATTTATGCACTGACTAAAATGTCGTTTGTGTCTTTCCTTTTTTTCCAACCTCGATTTTTTATGTATTTGACCTTTAACAGGTGTAAGGGATTAATTTGCAATTGCGACCTGTACAAATTAATGTTAAACAAACTTAAAGCACATACAATGAAGTACCTCCACCGGTCAACAGGGGCAGCAGACGGAAGACAAATGGTAAACTGGAAGTTACCGGTTACATTTCTCTGTCTGTGTTGCTTGTATGCAAACTGTAAAATGGTATGAGCAGATCCTGGAAGATCACTCGTCACACGCTTTTGTTTGAAGAGAGGATCAAGATACAGATTTCAGATAATAGTCATCGACTACGATCGTTTAAGTAAGTACATGGTTCATATTTTACATTGTTTTTGTTTATCTTTTAAAAATTTCTAGTCATCTTTGTTCTTGCCTAACTTGTCGAGCTAAATTAGTGTTGTTTACAAAGTTGCCGCTATAACTATTAACTTTCTGAAATAGCTACTTGGTTTCTTCCAGGCGTTGAGTTTTTTTTCTGTTAGAAAAGTAACGATGTTTATATTTTTTTGTTTGTATAGGCTAAACAAGTATGCTTTTGATCCACTAGCTAAAGTTGCTAGCAAGTGTTAGCTAACACATGCAGGTTTGCCTTTGTTACAGTACACACTGAGGTTTAGCAATGTTGTTAGTAAGACTACGTTTGCTGTATGCTGTTTTTCCAGTAGGTAATGTGTCTAGCAAGTGTTAGCTGACACGTGCTGTTTTGCCTTTGTTACAGTACACACTGAGGTTTAGCAATGTTGTTAGTAAGACTACGTTTGCTGTATGCTGTTATTCCAGTAGGTAATGTGTCTAGCAAGTGTTAGCTGACACGTGCAGGTTTGCCTTTGTTACAGTACACACTGAGGTTAAGCAATGTTGTTAGTAAGACTACGTTTGCTGTATGCTGCTAATCCTGTAGCTGGTGTGGTATTAACAATGTGCTTTTGTTCACGTTTTCTTTCAGATAACCAGAGCATAACCTGTTATGGGTGAAAACGCTGGAGGTATGTAATACCTTGTGCTAAACTAAGTGTTTACACTTAAGTCCAATTCATTAAATGTATGCTATAGCCATATAGGAACGGAGGCAGTAGAAAGCCGGCTGCCGCTTTTAAATAGCGGCTGCCTCCGGCGGTGCGCCGTCAGACGCGTTTGCGATTACGCCTTTCTGACGCTTCTACTGCCTCCGGAGCACCGCCGGTGGTCTGCCGACTCATTGCTATCTGGGGTAGTGCATCTCGGGAAACTATGAAGTTAACCACAGTAAGATATGTATAATTAACGGTGATTAACCATACCTATCTTCTACACTTTATCTGAAGCAGCAGAATCAATACTAGCGACGACTAAATACACTCGTCCACCGAGTGATCAGTCCACCATCTATTAACTCTAAGGAATATCACCTTCCTGGCCGTGGAAAAGCAACTCTTACTGTAATACAGTATCGCTTCAGATTCGTAATGAAATCAAGCAGTTTCAAGTGACGATTACGATGTGATCAATAACACAGAAACAATTCTAGCGTGGCATACAAATTGGGGTTTATTGATTATATAAACGGGGAAACAAACCAACTAACTTAACAATAATGAACACTTTGACAAAGGTAAAAGCAGTAAAGAATGAAAGTAATAGACAAAGTAAAAGTGGCAGTATTACATCAGCAATTCACATCTGCATAAACCATCACGGACAATCTCCTTATTAAAAGGGTCAAAGCTTGGGACAAATTCTGGTTTGCGCTGATGGAAGTCCTGCTGCGTTTAAAGCGAGCGGTGAGTCCGTTGGATTCTCCCTGAGAACCGGATTGGCTGACGAAGGAAGTACGAACTTAGCCGAAGCAAACTGTCGGAAAAAGGCTGTCTCCAGGGAGTAGACAGGTCTCGAGAGATTGAAGGAACAGCAACGAGCGACATTTCTTCCGTGCACAGATGTTTTAACCCTGAGGGCGTAACGCCCCTCCAGAGTGGGCGATCCAATGTAGTGAGTTGATTTTTGAGCAGGAAATGTTCATTTGTCCGGCTCAACAGCTCATTTGCATTTATGGTCGCCTGGAAGTTTTGGCGCTGTAATATTGTTAGATGAAGATAAAAGGAGTATGGTATACAATACATTACTGTGCTATACACCATCATCTAAAGAAGGAAAAGGGGAACCTTTATGTATGAAACATGATAGGGTTATTAGGACATTGACCCATAAGTTGTACAAGAACACAATTATGAGCCTAGTTACGGTGTAACACCTATGCCTTTGATATTATGGTTAGGCTATCATACCATGGGAACAAACATAAACGGTAGAGATACAATTATATACACTTTAAGCCTTTCTAAGGTGGCAAGAGGGGAGAAAGAGACATTCTTTGGTAGAATTTGAATCTCTCTCTGTTCCTGGTGCCACATGGCTTTTGTCACCTTAGGACACATTCAGGACCCCCCCAAGAATGCCTTTGAAGCTCAGGGAGAGTGTCGGAATGTGCCCTGGTCAGTCCAGATACATTTACATTTAGTCATTTAGCAGACGCTTTTATCCAAAGCGACTTACAGATGAGGAAACATTGAGGGACTGCGTGCCGGTTCAACAATGTCACTTTCTAGGAAGCCTTCAGTGGTGCCGCCTCGATGCGGCGTACCCATTTCTCCAGCGTACAGGTCTGTTCCGGCTTAGCAAACCGAACCTAAGGGTTGAAATGAACACAGAGGTATCTGAAAGAATTCTCGATGCCTGTGAACTGCAGGTTCGTACCTCCCAGAACCCATGGGGGAGAGTCGTTGATCGTGTACGAACCAACGCTGGGCCAGATGAGGAATCCGAAGCAATTCCACTGATTTACTTTCAGACCCGTCGCTCGGCAGAATGAGTCCAAGATCCGGAGGTTGTCAGCCATATCCATCCAGGAATCGCTCACCAGCACAAGGTCATCAGCAAACGGCAGACTTGTCACTGAATGCCCCGCAAACCGATACCCTTTACCAATTGGTTCTATCGTAGGGGGTCCATAGCTAGGTTTAATAGCGAGGGGGAAATGTGATCCCCCTGCTTCACACCTACCCTCAGCGCCATGTTCGGAAATTCGTTATTTCTGAGTTTGACTCACGTCACGCCGTTAGTGTAGAGCTGCTGGATTAGCTCTACCATATGTCGTTCCACCTTGATCAAACCAAGGGTGGCCAGCAGGTGCCCGTGGGAGATTGAATCGTATGTCTGAGCAAAGTCGATGGATACTACTGCGAGCAGGCTCCTAAGCTCTGTCTTGCAGTGTCGGACGAGACCCTGGAGGAGCTCAATGTTCTCCGAATACCCGGGAGAGGGACTTAACCCCTTTTGACTAGAACTGAGTGGGCAGGCCAGAGCCAGCCGCTTAGATAGTATTCTAGTGAAGACCCTCAAAATCAGTGACCCTATGATTATCGGTCTCCAGTTACGATGGCCACCCCCCTGGGTTAGCAGCAGTTTTGCACTGCTTCGGTGGGTTCTCGAGTGTTACGTTTGCACTGAGATGAGCAGCATGTGCTTTAGCCACCCACAGCATCGTATCCGGCCCCTCCCGAATACACATGAGCACTCGTCCCCCAATTCCATGAGTCTGATTACCAGGCTGGCCCCAGGAACACGGTGGGGCTTGTCCCTTTTGGAGTTGCGCAGCCCTTACGCTTCCCCATGGTGACTTGTTTAACCTGGCGACCCACCAGCTGGGATGATTTTCGATTCTCTGAAATAAACATGGATAAAAGCGTCTGCCAAATGCGAACCGGGGTTCCTGGAGTAACACGTCCAGGTCGTGTGGTGAGAGGGAGAATCATTGAAAATCGAGTGGACTTCTCTTGCCCTCGTGGCTGGAGATAATGCTTAGTCAACAAGCTTCTAGGTCCTTTGCACTTCACGCCTGCCTTCATTGGTCTTGTCACCGGGTAATTTTACCAAGTTATCCAAGTAACTGGGAGTGATCAAAGGAACCATAACTGATTTAATGAGCCATTCGCAGTTTCACTGTACCGGCCGTGTGCACTTAGACCTGCACGGCTTAATCTTTGAGACAAGGATATGTTACTGGCAGGATCAACCAGGTAGCTGTAACACAGAAACGGGCCGGGGTCAGACGAAAGCACCAAGGTGGGTTTCCCCCCTCAGGCCACCGCCCCCGCACTTCGAGATAGACCGGTCGTCTAAGTCTCCCAGGTATGGTTTTCGTAGGTGAGGTAAGCACTGAGCGGGGAGGAACTGAGCACTGGGCGGACTTAGCATAGCTAGCATACACCCGCCCAGAGCTCCAGGCGGACATCCCGAGCACCAGCCTGACATAGTGTTTCTCTGGGCGGACTCAGAGCATTCATACACCCACCCCAAGCACCAGCCTGACTTGGAGTGACTCTGGGCGGACTCAGAGCTAGCATACACCCGCCCTGAGCTCCAGGCGGACATCCTGAGCACCACCCCGACTTCCGGTGACTCTGGGCGGACTCAGAGCATTCATACACCCGCCCCAAGCACCAGCCCGACTTGGATTGACTCTGGGCGGACACAGAGCCAGCATACACCCGTCCGGAGCTCTGGGCGGACTCAGAGCATTCATACACCCGCCCCAAGCACCAGCCCGACTTGGAGTGACTCTGGGCGGACTCAGAGCTTGCATACACCCGCCCGGAGCTCCAGGCGGACATCCCGAGCACCAGCCCGACTTAAGATGACTCTGGACAGATTGCGATTGCATCCGTTATTTCTTTGTGCCTCGGAGAGGTTTATGGGTATGGTGTTGCATTGAATAATGTTGATTGAATTGCCATATTTTGAGTGCTTGCAGGTACTTTGTGATCACTAGCCAGTGGCGTAAAACAGAGCAGCTGTTCATATGTTATAGGAGCTGCAACAAAGGGGTTGCTGCCACCAGGGAAACAATGTCACATTGGGTAAGGGGATGCTATTGCTTTGGCCTATGAGGTATAACCTTATTCAGTTTGAAGTTATCCATAGACGACATTGTTTCAAAAATTAACAGCACAAAATTTTCCTAAAAGTTTCACCTCTCTGTGACAAATGTAACTCAACAGATGCTGTTGAGTCCCACAGCTTTATTTTTTGTCTCAAGTTACAGAATGTCTGGAATAGCATATTTGAAGCACTCTCACAAATGTTTGAGGTGCAAATACTGTGAGAATTAAAATCAATGGATAAAACCAGAAGTATTTCCAGATCCGATGCTTATTATTATGGGACTCTCAGAACAAATGTACTCATTCTCAGGAGCACGACACATACTGCTTACATGTAGTTTGATTATTGCCAAGAATTTAATACTGTTGTTCTGGGAAAAAAAGGAGCCTCCTACGGTTAAGTAATGGCTTGAGCGATGACTTCTACTTTACATATGGAATGAATTAGATACTGTTTGAAGGATAACTATGAACAGTTTGTCAAAATTTGGCAGCTCTTTTTTTCTGTTATCTTGATAAAAATTCTATGGAATAATATATCTCCTGTCAATGTAATGCCTAAAGCCTAAATACATTTAATATTATACAGGTTGGGTAGGGGAGGGTTGGCGATTCATCTGATTTGTTTAAATATATATATATTTATCCTCTCCTTATTTTTTTATGTTTATGGTAAAAAAGATACTTATGTATGAGTGTAACTCTTCTTAATCTGTGTCTTCAATAAAACTTATTTGACAAAAAAGTATTACAATGCAAAATATGAATTTTTAACCCTGTTCCCTGAACGTAAACAAGATGCTGTGTTTCAAACGCTATGGGAGAACAGTCTTTGACACACGTGCTTCGTAACCTGTCAAACAAACACGCTACATTTTTCTGGCTTTAAATAACTGTAAAACATCAGGTTCCTTTCAAACATTAACACTTATTGTGTTTTGGATCACAATTAAAATCTGAAGTCATAAACAGGTTGGATGTTGTGAGAGAATTCTTCTGGAGATCTGGGAGCAAAAAAACGAGACAGAGAGTCTTCAAACTTTTGAACTAATTTATTTTTAAAGTCTTTATATACGGTACCAAAAAGACATTTGGAAGTTTTCATATGTCCAGGGGTTCACAGAATATCCAAATAAGGTAAAGCATTGTAACAAAGAATGTTTAGCCTCCACATAAATAGCCAGAAGGGAATCCCTTCCTCTATCTATTTAGCCAGGAATGTATTCAGTGAACTTAACAACTTCACAATTCATTAATTTGCGGGCTTGTATTAATTTATGCAGAAATTATATCTAACAATAACCTTGGCTGGTGACGTGGCTAACTGCACCAGCACCTGCAGGCTATAAATAAATGTTCCAACTTTGTCTGAAAGGACATCCAGCACGCATACAGTGCAGCATTGAGGCGCAGCATCTTGTTCCTGCTTTTTCAGGAAACAGGGTTACAGCAAAGTAACCTGAGACGTTCCCTATCAAAAGCTACTCTCGATGCTGCATTTAAAATGCTAAAGGAACGAGAATACCAACACCCCCGCACTGGAGGTATCTGGACCCCCCGAGGTTGAGTGAGCACAAGCCAAGAGGAAGCATCAGTCGTTACTCTGCGATGTAGACTGCAGGACGTGTGAGCCTGGAGTAGCATGGACATCCAGACTATAACATCTGACAAATGTGTGCGAAAAGGACCAGCCCACTGCATCACACACTTGCTGCAAGGGGACACCTCTTGCTAAGGCCAGAGAGGATGAAACCCCCCTTGTTGAATGAGCTTTGACACCTAGAGGTGAAGCTTGTCCGCGTCCTCATTGGGTGAGGGATGCTATTGCTCTGGCCTATGTGACATTGTTTGCCTAGTGGCAGCCACCCCTTTAATGCGGCTCCCATAACATATGAAAAGCTCTGAATTACGCCGCTGGATAGTGAGGTGGACGTAAGTCCAAAGAGCACGTTCTGGACACAGTAGGTGTAATCTTTCCTGCTCCAACGTCTTGAACGGCGGAGGCCAGAAGGCCTCAAGAACAACCGGAGGCACAGTGGAGAACGGAACTTTAGGCAGATAACTTGGGTGAGGATGCGGAATAGCTTTGACCAAACAGGACGGCGAGGTCAAGAGCGCCTGCAAATCTCCAGTTCCCTTTCTGTCGGTCTCTCGACGTTGTGTCGACAGAATGGGGTTTGACTTGAGAACCTACCTTCTCTGACTGACTTGAACAGGCCAATGAAAATTGGCGAATGAAATTTGCATGCCGGACTCCGCCCCCGGATATCCGGGTATAAAAGGGAGCCGGCGTGCCGCATTCATTCACCTTTTGTTCTTCGGAGAAGGTAGGTTCTCTGCAGACAATTTCTACGTGTTGCTGGTCTTACGACGTGGTGCAGCGGACTGTCCCGATTCCTGTGACTTCCCCTGGGCGTCTCGGCAACTGCCAAAGCGTCTCTCTAAAGAGCGAGCCCTTTTCAGGGCTTAATATTTCTACAGCGCGGCATGTCCCGCTGTGCTCGTGGGTGCGGCGCACTCATCGAGGAAGGGGACGGACACGATGTCTGCCTCAGGTGTCTGGGACTCCAGCACGCTGAGGCGGCATTTGTGGATACATCTTGCCCGCACTGCGGGCGGATGGTGATTCAGACATTGCGGTCACGGGTGGCTGCGTTCTTGCGAGAATCAGCCACCACCTCGAGTGCTTCCCGTTCTGCGGCAGCAGCGGCATCAGCCCTGCCGTCCGCTTCGGCGAGCACCGAGGGTGATTGGGGAATTACCGTGAGCCTCAATCCGTCAGCCACCGGCTCGCGGACCGTTCACGCCCCACCTCGCTCATCTGACCGTCCCGGAAGAGGCGGTACGCCGCCTTGTTCCTCCGTCACGCACTCGGACACGGGGCGTGACGACGATGAGATGTCGCTCGCAGCATCGGAGGGTGAACTCCTGGCATCCGACCCCGACGAGTCCTTGGAGCTTCCTCCCCCGGGGGGTCGAGCTCAGGATGAAGCGGACGTCGAGATGTCAGCCATGCTTTCCCGGGCCGCCGCGAGTATTGGGCTGCAGTGCACCGCACCGCCTCTCCCCCAACGCTCGCGGTTGGATACATGGTATCTCGGGACCGGCCGTGACTCTAAGCCACGGTCGGCCCCGGTACCATTTTTTCCGGAGGTGCATGAGGAGCTCAGTCGGACTAGGAAAGCCCCCTTTTCGGCGCGTGCACGTCAGACTGGCTCGGTCGCCCTTACTTCCCTCGATGACGGGGCAGCTAAGGGCTATGTCGACATCCCACAGGTGGAACGTGCAGTCGCGGTGCACCTGTGCCCGCAGACAGCTGCCACCTGGAGGGATCGACCAAGGCTCCCTTCCAAGGCTTGTAAGTTTTCGGCATCGCTGGTGTCGAAGGCTTACAACGCTGCGGGTCAAGCTGCCTCGGCTCTTCACGCCATGACCATCCTGCAGGTCCATCAGGCCAAGGCATTGAAGGAGTTGCACGAGGGAAAGTCCGACCCAGGGCTAATGCAGGAGCTCCGCACTGCCACTGACCTCGCTCTCCGGGCGACGAAGGTGACGGCGCGAGCCCTGGGTCGCACGATGTCCACACTGGTGGTCCAGGAGAGACACCTTTGGCTCAACCTTGCGCAGATGCGGGACGCTGAGAAGGTTCGCTTTCTCGACGGTCCCATCGCGCAGGGTGGGCTGTTTGGTGATACTGTCGAGGACTTCTCTCAGCAGTTCTCGACTGTAAAGAAGCAGACGGCTGCCTATCGTCCGTCGAGGTCCCGCGCGGCGTTTGCTTCCCAGCAGCCCCGCCCCTCTCCGACTCAGACTCCGGCCCCAGCGCCCCCTGCACAGGCGGCCTCCCGGAGAAGGACGTCGAAGAGGAGAGCACCATCCCGTCACCAACCTCCGCGGAAGCAGAAGCGTTCCTGACGGGGTGAACCCAGGGAGATCGAGTTCACCGGGCCCGACCCTGGCAACTACATCGCTAGAGGGTCGGACTGGGACGGTGCCTGCCCCGTCCCAGCAACACCATCCGGGTCCTTTTCAGGGCCTGGTGCCCACATTCTCACAGAAAGAGCTTTCTCTCTCCCTGGGTCTTTTTCACAGCCGCTCTCACCCTCCGCAGGACGGTGTTCGGCAACCCCACGTTGTGTTTCGGCGAGACACACGGTTGGGTATACTCTCAGTGGCCACCAGCACCCTCAGTCAGACGGTGCGGTATGCCGCGATATCGCCCGACAGGCACCTCGGCAGAGCCGCTCTCCTCCCCGGGGTCCCCCCCGCGTCGAGGGAGCCGTACTGCCAGCCATCGAACCACCCCCCACGGGGGCAATGAATCAGATCGAACCTCTGGTCCCCCTGTCTCGGTACCTGGGAGCCTGGTTGGCTCTTCCCAGACCGGCACGGTGGCTAGAGCGAACGATCCGTCTTGGCTATGCGATTCAGTTCGCCAAGCGCCCACCCAAGTTTCGGGGCATCCTCTTCACATCAGTGGGAGTAGATGCTCCCGTGCTTCGGGCCGAGGTCGCTACCCTTCTGGCGAAGGGGGCGGTCGAGCTCGTCCCTCTAGCCGAGATGTACTCCGGGTTTTACAGCCCGTATTTCATTGTCCCCAAGAAAAGTGGCGGGCTGCGCCCCATCTTGGACCTGCGTACCCTGAACAAGCACCTACACAAGCTGCCGTTCAGGATGCTAACGCAGAAGCGCATTCTGACGTCCGTCAGGCGTCAGGATTGGTTCATGGCGACCGACCTGAAGGACGCGTACTTCCATGTGTCCATCCTCCCTCGTCACCGGCCGTTCCTACGGTTCGCTTTCGAGGGACAGGCATATCAGTACCGCGTCCTCCCATTTGGTCTGTCCCTGTCTCCTCGAGTCTTTACGAAGGTCGTGGAGGCCGCCCTCACTCCCCTCAGGGAGCAGGGGGTGCGCATACTCAACTATCTCGACGACTGGCTCATCTTGGCGCACTCGCGAGATCTGTTGTGTACACACAGGGACCTGGTGCTCCGGCACCTAGACCATTTGGGGTTACAGGTCAACCGAGAGAAGAGCAAGCTCTCCCCTGTGCAGAGCATCCTCTTCCTCGGTATGGAAATCGACTCTGTCTCCATGACTGCACGTCTTTCTTCCGAGCGTGCCCAGTCAGTGCTGACCTGCCTGAGGAACTTCAGGCAGCAGCCAGCGGTCCCGCTGAAACTTTTTCAGAGGCTCCTGGGACACATGGCGTCCTCGGCGGGGGTGGTCCCCCTCGGGTTGATGCACATGAGACCGCTACAGCACTGGCTACAGAGCAGAGTTCCTTGGAGTGCATGGCACACCGGCAACAGGCGCGTCGCGATCACGCCCTTCTGCCGGCCCACCCTAACCCCATGGTCTTCAATGACCTTTCTGCGGACAGGGGTCCCTCTTGGGCAGGTTTCGAGGCGCGTCGTGGTGACGACAGACGCCTCCCTGCAGGGTTGGGGTGCTGTGTGCAACGGGCACGCAGTGTCGGGTCTCTGGACGGGCCCCCGCCTGCGCTGGCATATCAATCGCCTAGAGTTGTTGGCGGTGCTGCTTGCACTGAGGAGGTTCCTTCCCCTCGTGCAGGACAAGCACGTGCTGGTCCGGTCGGACAGCACGACTGCCGTGGCATATATCAACCGACAGGGTGGTATTCGGTCACTTTAGCTATCGCAACTCGCCCGACGCCTCCTCCTGTGGAGCCAGCAGGTGACGAAGTCTCTGTTAGCCACGCACATCCCGGGCGACCTGAACCAGACAGCCGATGCGCTCTCTCGTCAGTCGACGCCCCGCGGAGAGTGGCGGCTCCACCCTCGCGCAGTCCAGCTCATTTGGGTGCAGTTCGGGCAGGCACAGGTGGACCTGTTCGCCTCCCTGGACACCACCCATTGCCCGCTTTGGTACTCCCTGACCGAGGCCCCCCTCGGCACGGATGCCCTGGCGCACAGCTGGCCGTGGGACAAGCGGAAGTACGCCTTCCCCCCAGTGAGCCTCATTGCACACGTCTTGTGCAAAGTCAGGGAAGAGGAGCATCAAGTGCTACTAGTTGCGCCTTACTGGCCCAACCGGACTTGGTTCTCGGAGCTAATGCTCCTGACGACAACTCCCCCCTGGCCGATTCCCCTGACGAAGGACCTTCTTTCTCAGGGGAAGGGCACGTTGTGGCATCCGAGACCAGACCTCTGGAACCTCCATGTCTGGCCCCTGGACGGGACGAGGAGATCCTGAGTGGTCTACCCCCAGCGGTGGTAGAGACCATTGTTCAGGCTAGGGCCCCAGCCACGAGGCGGTTATACGCTTTTAAGTGGCGCCTCTTCTCGTCCTGGTGTTCTTCTCGCGGAGAAGACCCACGGATATGCTCGATCGGGAGCGTGCTGTCCTTCCTGCAGTCGAGACTCGAGAACAATCTCTCCCCTTCCACGCTGAAAGTGTATGTAGCCGCAATTGCCGCTCATCACGAACCAGTTAGTGGGAAGTCTCTGGGACAGCACGACCTGGTCATTAGGTTTCCTGAGGGGCGCGAGAAGGCTGAATCCGGCCCGTCCGCGCTCCGTTCCCTCTTAAGACCTCAATGTGGTCCTGGCGGCCCCCAGAGGCCCCCCGTCGAGCCCCTCGAAGATGCCGCTCTTTCTCATCTCTCGATGAAGACGGCTCTCCTAGTGGTGCTCGCCAAGAGGGTAGGGGACCTACATGCATTTTTCGTGGCCACGGATTGCCTAGAGTTCGGGCCTGGTCAATCTCACGTTATCCTGAGACCCCGGCCTGGCTACGTGCCCAAAGTTCCCACCACTCCCTTTCGGGACCAGGTGGTGAACCTGCAGGCGCTCCCTTCTGGGGAGGAAGACCCAACCCCTTCCGTGTTGTGTCCAGTGCGCGCGCTGCGCCTCTGCCTGGACCGCACGCAGAGCGTCTGGAGCTCTGAGCAGCTTGTTTGTCTGTTTTGGGAGGTCAGCACAAGGGGAGGGCTGTCTCCAAACAGAGGTTGGCGCACTGGATCATGGACGCCATCAATGGCTTACCGATCACAGGATCTCCCGTGCCCGCTTGCAGTGAGGGCACACTCCACCAGGGGTGTGGCCTCCTCGTGGGCACTGGCGCAGGGCGCCCCTCTGGCAGACATATGTAGAGCTGCGGGTTGGGCTACGCCCAGCACCTTCGCGAGGTTCTACAGCCTCTGCGTGGAACCGGTATCAGCCAGAGTCTTACGAGACACCGCCAGGTAAGTCCGGCAGCCGGTGGGCGTACGCCTGCGATAGCACTCCTCCATAGGTGAGACGTGGAGCTATCCAGCCTCCCCTCTTCCCCCCACGTGGGGGAATGACGCTTCCCAGTGGCCTTACGGTGCCGGGCGGCTTCTCGCTGTTAAGAGAACTAGGCCGCCGTCCGTGACGGCCGGTGGAAGGGGCTCCCATCTTTTTTGAAAGCTCTGGACTCCTTCCCTTCCGCTGGAAGGTTGCAATTCATGCTAAGCGCTCACGTCTGACACGCCCAGGCCAGTCAGCGTTGCTTCGCGAGGAATTGTGACGCGGCACAGCGCTATGGCGTTTTCCGAGGAACCCCATTCTGTCGACACAATGTCGAGAGACCGACAGAAAGGGAACGTCTCGGTTACGTATGTAACCTCCGTTCCCTGATGGAGGGAACGAGACGTTGTGTCCTTCATGCCACAACACTGGCCGCCCGCTGCAGCAGTCGGGGCAAGATCCTCAGGCTCCTCAGCACAAAAGGTGAATGAATGCGGCACGCCGGCTCCCTTTTATACCCAGATATCCGGGGGCGGAGTCCGGCATGCAAATTTCATTCGCCAATTTTCATTGGCCTGTTCAAGTCAGTCAGAGAAGGTAGGTTCTCAAGTCAAACCCCATTCTGTCGACACAACGTCTCGTTCCCTCCATCAGGGAACGGAGGTTACATACGTAACCGAGACGTTCTCTTAAGAGAGGTGATTGCCATTAGAAAAAACATTTTAAAGGTCAGAAGCCTGATATGTGCTGACTCTTTAGGTTCAAAAGGGTAGCTAACTTGACCCCCGAGCACTATTGCTAAGTCCCATGATGGTACAGTCTGTCTAGGAGGCATCAGCCGCCTCGCTTCACGAATAAAGCAGGCAACTAAAGAGTGTTTTTCCACAGAAACCCCATTAATCAGGGCGTGGCAGGCCCGAAATGGTGGCCACTTAAACCCTGAGAGTACCGGTGCTTGTCCCTGAGGACAGTTTGTCTTGCAGAAACTCCAACGCTGAAACAATTTGTTGGTAAAATTGGGTCTTCATGGTGTACCATGCACCATTGGTCAAAAACGCTCCATCAAAGGGGGTAGCTCCTTCTAGTGGGCCATGCATGGAGTTTCCAAGAATTTCCATTTCCCGTTTGTCACAGTTTGTCTGGACAGCAAGTCTGTTCCACATTCATATGCCCCCGGATGTGAATCGCTCTGAGGAACAGGAATTTGTCCTCTGCCAAGGGCAGGATCTGCTGGGCCAATTTGTTCAGGTGGCGTAAACGCAGCCCACCCTGGTGATATATGTACGAGACTACTGACGTGTTGTCCACCCACACTAGGACATTGTAGCTTCGTAACTGCTGGTGGAAGTATTTTAGGGCCAGAAATAGAGCCATCATTCCGAGGTAATTGATGTGCCAATCAAAAAGATGACCTCTTCAGGTCCCTTGGGCTGGATGACCATTTAAGGCTGCACCCCAGCCCGTGAGGGATGGGTCTGTAGTTAGCATCTTGCGACAACAAAACGGACCGAGAGTGGGACCTAGAGTCAGAAACTGAGGTCTGAACCACATAGAATCTGTGCTAAGCCCCTGGCGCGTCACCCTTATAGAACTCTGGGGTTGGCCCTTGGATGAAACCCCCTGGCTCTGAGACAAAACTGAAACGGTCTCAAATGCAGGAGGCCCAGAGGTATAACTGTAGAAGCCGCCGCCATGAGACCTCGAACTCTTTGAAAGTGATGATTTGTAACCTGATGCTCCTCAGTGTGCACTGGATGGATTCGACATGTGCAGGTGACAGTTGTGCCTGCATTGTGGTTAAGTCCCATATCCCGCGTAGGGGAAAGAACGCTCTTTTTGACGTTGAGTCTCAACCATGTGAGCTTTGAGATGAGTTGGGATGACCTCCCTTTATGTATGTGCGGGGGACAAGGCTAGGTCGAATGGAAGAACCTGATACTGGTAAGTTTTTTCCCTGGAAGTTGTGGCAAGATATCTAAGTGAAAGTATGGGTCTTTGAGATCGATCATAAAGAACCAGTTGTGACACTGAGCACCGTGGGGGAGATATCTTAGGAATGCCTCCTCATGGCGCTTCCCCTACCGGAACCTGGTCACAACTGTGCAAACTGCATCACCAAAGAGTCTGGAAGGCGAGATTGGGCAATCAAGGAGGAACGTATGGTCCCTGTCCTTGATGCCTCTTAGGTTTAGCCACAGGTGTCTCTCTGTGGTGACGAAACTAGCCATAGAACGACCAATGGCCATGTGTATTTATAACCTGCAGGTGCTGGTGTAATTAGCCATGTCACCTGCCAAGGTTATTTAAAGCCAAAAATTTGCTTCACATCCGGTCGAACAAAGACTGTTCTCCCATAGCGTTTTAAACGCAGCATCGAGAGTAGCTTTTGATAGGGAACACAGTCTGATTTGATGTCATCAGAATAAGTTATTAAAGGTGCAATACACTATTTCCGCCGCTTCACCAGCAGTTGTACCCACATTCTTTTTTACAGTAATACCCTCCGTAAACTTGTGGATCATACTTTGTACTGTTCTGACTTAATGCACCCACCAGGTCCTTGATCAGGATGCATCTAAATTTCAGGAGACATCTAAATTTTCCCCACCATGGTCGCGACAGACACGCTGAGGTAGACCGTACACATGCACTGCTTGTGATTGAGGGAAAAGTGTAGAGGATCGGTTGGGCCAGGTGTTGGCCAAGGCATCGTCTTCTCCCAGATTTTCTGAACCGATATAGGGTGGAGCGTAAATTCTTCTGAATATAAAATAATCAATATAATTTAAGCAAATGGTAATGATAGCTTCTTTCTTTGATAATGAAAACATGAATGCTTTGATAGTTTTTTATTTGAACGATGTTCGATGGGGTGGAAGCTGAAGGATGTCGACCCGTGGAGCTGTTACATTTGTCTGCCCTCTAAAATCGACAGTGTTCTCAAGCTTAGACCTGACTGAAGCAATTTGTGTCCAGGAGTTGTTGTAATCTGAGCCACATAGAGTGTATCATTCCATTCCAGCTCATAAGCGCCGGCTAATTTCCCTGTTTGGTGGGATTGCAACAGGATACCTATCAATACACAACTATCAATGAGTGGGGCTGTCGCGTTGAAGGTATTTCCTGTGCAATGATTTTGTGTGGCTTATTAGCGCAGTAATCCAGAATGTTGGTGCCAAAGTCAGAACAAGTTTAAAATTAGGCTATATCCAGAACAAGCTTACAGTATCTTTTGACACTTTCTTGGATCAAAAATAAGCAATGTGAGTTTTTTCTCCTTTCAAGTCCAGAACGAAAGGAATTTATGCTCAGAGCGAACAAATCAAAAAGACTGCACATGATCAGTAGCGGTTTTAGGAACGGGCGAACCGGGCAGTCGCCCAGGGCGGCATTTTTTCATGTCACATGGGGGGCGGCACCGGTACGAGCAGAAAAAAAACTCCACGCCGCAAAGCGGTTTTGTAATATATATCATACCTTCATTGCGTGGAGAATTGGCGCCCCTGCATGCTGAGAATTAGGAGCTTGCTCTAGTAGTGCCGTGATTATGACATAGCGAGTGGCAGAAGCCCCTCCCATCTCTCTTGACTGACTCCCTGGTGATAGACCTACACCTACTTGCGGTGTGATTCACGCAAATGAGGCGTCGCGAATGACGCGAAAATAAGGGAAGCCAAACAATCCAAAAGTGGGACGAGACAGCGGGGTATTACAGAGCTCGCGCTGCGCTGATATGTCGTCTGCGCGATTCAATGGACCAAGCCGCACAGCCGACTCATCAGCGCATTGTGTACGTGTTTCATTTTGCGCCAATGATTTACATTTTACCCGTAAACCTCTGCTATTATTAACGTAAATAGGTGAGGTTAAATGGCTAGGCATAAACCGTAAATACAATGATAAAAAAATTACCTGAACATGTAAACTGTCCGATATAATTACCAGGAGGTTGGCGTGCTCCTCAAGACTACGGTATTGGAAGTCATTGAAATGTCTGCTTTGTACAACTCTTTCCATAGCCTCTATAAAATATAATTTATACATACAGTATGTGCAGTTCTTCAAAGTATTGATGCACAACACTACCGGTTCCTTGTACACTATTAAAGATAATAATAAAAAGAATTTTGCATTTCATCCTGATTTCCTTTGTTTTCTGTAGGGAAAAACTGATAGACTTCAGCAGAGAACCAATGTAAATGTTTTTAAGGAATGAGGGGCTTCGTTATTGTACATTTCAGTGTACCCCGCTGTCTCGTCCCACTTTTGGACTGTTTGGCTTCCCATAGTTTGTGTAATTCGTGCGAGTTGAAAAATCTGAACTTTGCGCTGCATTTACCTATCAGGAGGTTGCTCTAGTAGGGACGTGATTATGCCATAGCGAGCGGAGGCAGAAATCCGAAACAACAATGAAGGACTGCGCCTCTGAAGGATTTCATGGACCCAGACACGGCGCCGAACGAGTCTATGTCGTTCTTCAGCCTTACATGTCCTCGGCGATGGTGCTGAATCTGTTGATATTCGACGCCTCGAGAATCAGTTGTGGCCTGGGGGTTAGAGCGTTGGGCTTGTGATCAGAAGGTTGCTGGTTCTAATCTCATTGCCAGCAGGTCATGACTGAAGTGCCCTTGAGCAAGACACCTTACCCCTGATTGCTCTGCAGTAATGTGTCACTGTAAAAAAAAACTACTTGTAAGTCGCTTTGGATAAAAGCGTCTGCCAAATGAATAAATGTAAATGTAAAAATAAAACGAGTTTAAAACCGCTCAGAAAACATGCTTAGCAACCATGGACCGCGCTTGCCGTAAAGACGAGGAGGTTTCAACCACAGACATAAATAAGAAATAATCTATTGAGAGATTCTCTCTGCACTGCTCTACAACTGAAATTATGGATCTGATCAACTGGTCTCTCAACGCTATTGACACGATCTTCTCGACGAGAAGCTTGGGTTCGGGGGAACCTGTCTGCCCTGACGGAACGTTCGCAGCTGGCTACACGATGGACACCTGGGAGAGATGGCGGATCGTGTGTCTGGCTCCTCTTTCCATGGAGGACATTGAAGATATCTACCTATTCGGAACCATGATAACAGGTATTATGCTGATTGGATTAGGCTGTGCCCTTAGTTATCGAGAAATTAAGAAAACGGTAACAGCTCTCAAAAGTCTCACATGGCTGCCCGTTATGATGGAAGTCGTGGGAAGAGCGGTCGGCTCTGGAAATGAGACTATTAACCGCAATATGGATTCTATCACGGAGAAGCTCACGACTTTGCAAAGGAAAATTGATATTTTTGGAGACCAAATGGACAATGAGAGTATTCGTGGAAATGGAATGCGGTTGCTCGCCCAAAGACCAAACAATCAATCTTATCTCTTTCGACTCCCCCGTATCAGCCTTGGCCAAGGCTGCTGCTGAAATTCAACCCTGAATGGAGCAGTACGGAGAGACGCTCTTGTGTCCCTCCCCCATTCTACTGAAACACCTGCACAGACTATCACACAGACTCTTACACACACACACAAACATAGGCCGCACTCGAGGGCGGCCACTCACACCCAGATCCAATGCCTTCGTCGCTTTGACCCACCAGCCTGACAAGTGGGTCTGCATGCGGCGCCACCATGGCAGCAGAATCAGATGCTGCTTGAACTGGATTACCTATCCCTGTTGCAAGTCTTGTCTTTGGTGTATTGTGTACATGTTTTTCTCCCCACCTTCCCCATGTTATGCTTTATCTTCTTCTAAAAATACATTTCGTTGCACTGTACTTGTATGTGTGTAATGACAATAAATTGAATCAAATCAAAATGTTCTCTGTTTTTTCAACAACAGGGCTGACAGTAACAGCAAAACCTTCTGGTGAGTACACTGACATATTTAACTAAACTAATCTACAAATGTAAACAATTTTTACTTATAATGACTATAACCACAATGGAATCTGTCATATGTTCTAAGATGAGGAAGAACCCTGTGAGAAGACTGATCATTCTGATCCAGAGGTAAAAGAATGTGCCAGAAATGTGGGATTCAAATCAGCAACGTGTCAAACCTAAAAAGACATGAAAGAGAGCAGCACGCTGGACAAGAACCCATGATATGCAATGACCCAAAGAATGGACTTTATATCACAACCAAACATTCTCATGGTGCAATTCTACCTATACATATACAGAAGTGTTAACCAGCACAGCAATATGATTGTGAAACGGATGAGTGTAGGGAAGAGTGTAGCAGCCCAAAGTGGACACCCTGGGAAAGAAGGCCAGTGTGACGCGTGAAGCTCCTGCTTCGCTCCTCGATCGCCACATGAGGGAGTCATCTCCTTTTACTTCACTTCCCATAAACCCACATACCGGAACTGATTGCACTTGCACCTGAACCCCATTGGACTGCCTATTTAAACCTCTCATTCATTCACACTCATTGCGAAGTCGCTTTGCCCTGGCAACATTACAGAGCGTTATTGTTGTCTGTTTATACCGTGTCTATCTTGGAGAGTTTAATTACCTTTTGATTGTTTGCTGCCTGCCCTGATTATCTGCCTTCATTTTGACTACGAGAATGCCTACCCTTACATTTGTGTTTACTGGAGATTGACCCCGCCTGTACGACCACGATTGTGTATAATAAAGTGTGCAAATGGATCCTCAGCCTTCTGGTGCTTCATTACAGCCACCACTTTGAGAGGACCAGGAAATCAATTCCATATATTTCACCACAAACACTACGCAGTAATTCCATAAACAAAATGGTAGAAAAGGGCTTGTGTCAAATTCCAGACGAGAAGATTATATGGCACTATGTCAACACACTCAATCACAGGAAGTAGACTATGTGTTCCCTATATTCTGGGGAGAACAGATTCTCTCTGACAGATACTATTCTTCTCAGTTTACACCAGACAGAAGGACAATTGGAACAGTTGTGTTCACAGATGCATATCTATGGTGGCTGTTCCAAGAGCATCCACATGTAGCCACAATTGCAGCAGAAGAGGACATGTGTAAGATAGTGAAACAGTGGTTATGCATCCTCACCCAGAATACACACAAAGTAATGTCATCACTCCGATAAACTACTTGTGGAACTCTAAAAAAATCCCAGAGAAACCTCCACTGGGATTAACAAAAACGGAGATGCTTATTCCTGTCAATTTTGAGCAACCAAAACTTTTGTTGTCCTGGGAATTGTCCTCCTGAACTTACAAACTTCGTCTTAACAACAAAAACAACAGTTTATGGGATATTTTCACTGAATAAAGGTAGATTGAGTACTGTTCAGTTTTTACACAAGTCGCTGTTTTTAAGTTATTTACAAACAATTAGTTTACTTGTGTTGATGTGTTTCCGTAAAAGGAAAGGACAGTCCAGTTTGCAGAAATGTACAGCTTTCCTGTAGCTCAGTGGTAAGAGTATTGCATTAACAACGCAAGGTTGTGGGTTGGATCCCAGGGGATTGGAGAGACCTATGTAAAATGTATAGGGTAATGCAATGTAAGTCGCTTGGGATAAAAGCCTCTGCCAAATGCCTGAATTTAATTGTAATATAAATGTTTGTTTTTAAGACTACATTTGTGACTTCCATAATTACAACAACAGAATTGTTTACCTTTATGTTCACTTTTAACAACAGGTCTTAAGGTAAAGATATTTAAATGGATTTTACATATTCTTTACAAAATGACACTCTAAAAACTTATGTTTCTGTCATCACTATGTCATTAAGAACAACTATCGAACAATGATTTGTGTTAGTTGTCAACTTGTGGTTTCCACATTATTTACTTAACACATTTTGTTTTATGCTATTTTAGCACATTGGGCCCTATTTTAATGATCTAAGCTCATGGTTTAAAGTGCACGGCGCTGGTACACTCTGGGCGTGCCCAAATCCACTTTTGCTAGTTAATCATCAGGAAAACGGTCAACGCGCCTGGGCACATGGTCTAAACGGGTTGTCCCGGTTCTCTTAATTAGTAATGGGTGTTTTGGAGGCGTAATGTGCAATAAACCAATCAGAGTGTCCAGGGCGGAGCAGGCTGTGCAGGCGGCCAGAGCGGAGCAGGCGGCCAGGGCTGAGACGTCCCTTCAAGGGGACCAGGCAGACCTGTCGGTTCAGGGTTATAGCGCGGATCCGACGGTTCAGGAACCGGCACAGGCTCAGGAACAGGCATGGATTCAGACATCTTGTCCGAAGACACAGGTGTGGAGAAGGCCATCTTGTCCCAAGACACAGGTGTGGAGAAGGCCATCTTGTCCCAAGACACAGGAGTTGGAGAAGGCCATCTTGTCCCAAGACACAGGCGTGGAGAAGGCCATCTTATCCCAAGACACAGGCGTGGAGAAGGCCATCTTGTCCCAAGACACAGGCGTGGAGAAGGCCATCTTGTCCCAAGACACAGGCTTGGAGAAGGCCATCTTGTCCCAAGACACAGGCCTGGAAACGGCCATCTTGTGTGAAGACACAGGCGTGGTGGCAGCCACATCGGATGAGGCCAATGTGTGTGCAGCCCACACACACACATTATAGCTGTGACCATTATGGTCAGTGCCACCTCCTCAGGAACAGGCTCAGACTTGGGAACAGGCTCGGGAACAGGCTCAGACTCGGGAACAGGCTCAGACTCGGGAACAGGCTCAGACTCGGGAACATGCTCAGACTCGGGAAGGGCCGACATGACAGGACGAGACTTTGGAAGGGCGGTGGCCATCTCGGGATGATGACTGGGCGATGGTCATTTTGTCCAAGGGCTCAGATATGGCAGACGTGACGTGAACAGTCTCTGGCTGGGCAGACGTGACGTGAACAGTCTCTGGAAGATCGACTTGGACTCGACTTGACTCTGGAAGATCGACTGTTGTTGCCCTTTCAAACAGTGGTTCTGGGCGGACGACCATCTCGTGCAGTGGCGCTGGGCTGGCGGCCATCTCATGCAGTGGCGCTGGGCTGGCGGCCATCTTGTGCAGTGGCACTGGGCTGGCGGCCATCTCATGCAGTGGCTCTGCTGCCAACTGCGCTTGACACTGTTGGCCCCCCCAAAAACTTTATTTGGGGTTTCAACACTGTCCTCTGCCTCTCCCACAGTAAAGGGCGAGCCGCTTATCCGGAGGGCAAGGTCAATATATTGACCTAAAGTCCATTGAGGAGTGTTGTCAGGCATAAGGTATTCTAACATGTTCTCAAGCCCATAGCGGAACATGTCCTTTAATACTGCCTCCTCGTCCACCCCATGACAGAGCTCACAAAACTCCTCAACATAGTCCTCTATCGGGCGGTTACCTTGGCTGAGGCGAAAGAAACGGATGACAGGGTCCATTTAGGTGTTGCTGCTGGATCTCGGGTGGCGAAGTCTTCTGTTATGAACTGCTCCAAGACTTGAAGGTGAGATCCAATTGCAGCTTTATTAGAGGGCAATCCAACGGCGTAATCTTAATAACAGGTCAGGGTCATACACAGGCAGTAGTGATGTTACGTATGACACTGAAGCTTCGAGGTGCGTATCGCAAATGCGACACAATTTCTAGTGAAGCCCCGTATTGAGGCGTGTATTGGTTTCCCAGAGTCACGTGATCTATGACAAATGAAGCCTCACTTTCTGTCCAATCACGTGTCCTTTTCGCTTTCTGTGTCAGAAGGTTTGAACCCTATATCTTACTTAACGAGTCCTTGTTGGCTCAGTCTGGTTGAAGGGTTTGTGAGGAGAGTGCTATACTTTGAAAGTTAATCAATACATTACATTTAAATAACCAGCATTTTTTTCACTACTGTTAGATTTAATTTCTGCATAAATTACTACAATCCCGCAAAATAATGGACTGTGAAGTATTTAAGCTTACTGAATACATTCCTAGCTAAATAGTTGGAGGAAGGGATTCCTATCTGGTTATCTTTGTGGAGAAGGGGATCCCCTCAAAGCTAAACATTCTTTGTTTTACAATGCTGTACCTTATTGGCAGGGCCAGACAGAATCCGCATCTGCGGGTATCCGCGGAATAGTACCGTGTATTTGATGGAGTACGCATCAAGTACTCTGCTGTTTAGTGTTGCAATCTGATGATTTTATGGCTTGATCGATTCCAAATACATCCACAGTCTACTTCTCAAGTGAATCTTATAGATCGTGATCGTTTCTAAAGTAGGCTACAGAACAAGCGAATATTACCTCACGCAAAGCAAAAGTAAAATCCACTGATTAATCAGCATGTCTATATAAATGTCCACACAATATGGTTGTCGTGTTCGTATTGCATAGTGTTTTTGTTAATAAAAGCAAGCTTAACCTAAACATTACACTTGGGTTTAAGAAGCGCTGCGTAATCAGACGCCGCAAACTCACACATAACAATGCAATGAGCGAACAAGTTTGTTAAAGCGCTTATGTTTTTTCCACATTAATTCCTTTCTTCTTCATCTCATGTGCTGAAACAGTATCACTGAAAGATCCATGAAAGTAGTCAAAAACACCACTGAGATCGTCATAGTTTAAAGCATGATCATCATTATAAAAATATGTTATTATGCATGTCAAATGTTTATTATAAATAAACAAGTAGGTCTATATTCAATAATGGTGTTTATAAAAAATGTTCATAATGTTTTTATTTAGGTTTAATTGCAATTTTGACAGCTGATTTGTAAATGCTTTCATTTTGTTTTGTTTTTTAGGTAAATTGGTGTTGGTATTTGGGGCTAGGGTGGGATTAGGGGAGAGGGGAATAGGGAATTGGTATTTGGTGAAGGGTTTGTAAGGCAGCAATGGCAGCAGCCAAAAAAGAAAGATTTCTCCAATCTGGGAATAATTTTTTTTTTACAGTTTACAGCTTCCAATGTTTGTATGCATAAAAAAAAGATTACAATTTGAATATATATATATAATATATAAAATGTGTGTATATATTAATTTATTATTTAATATTTTACTTATTTTATTGTTGTATGTAATTTCTTACTTTCAAATGACCTTTTTCAGAAGGTGAGATGCCTGGTATGTGACAAGGAGCTTTTATTAGAACATAACAATGAAACTGGAGTGTGTTGTGTTTGCTTCAATTGACAGAGCTTATTCCACAGGCTTCTGGCTGCTTTAATTTAAATAAGCACCAGGTGGCGCTGTTCTCGACACTCTTGATGCTTCGAATCTTTTCCCGAAACATTCAGGGGAAAGCCTCATCGTTTCACGAGGCTTCATTTGCCCATCCCTAACAGGCAGTCCAAACAAAGAAACAAACAAAACAGGCAGGGACCAGAGGCAAAAGAGTCATCAGGAAACAAGGCAAGAAATCCAAAAGGCAAGGAACCAGGGAAACGCTCAGAAATGCAGTAGGAACTAAACAAGACTTCGCAATGCATGGGTGTGTGGAAGTGGTATATATGTGTGTATGTGAATGATATGCAGGTGTGTGTGCAATCAGTGCTGATGAGTCCGGGTAGTGAGTTATGGGAAATGTAGTTTGTGAGTGAGTGAAAAGTCTGATGTGGATTGCCCTCTGGTGGTTCTCAAGGGCACTCCAGCTGGTGACTGTTACAATTATTGCCACTGGCTTCTCTGATGGTTAGCATGTTATAATAAATAAAGCAAGTGCTTTTTAAAATTGTAGTTAATTTTCATAATGAATAATCTTAATATTTTAACATTGTATTTCCATTACATACAGTAAATGGCACTTGATCTTAACATCTTGCTATGCATCTAGCAACCCATTAAGGAGCAACCTGTCATACTCTGGGTTTGCTCCATGGAGTGGTTAGAATACAAGAGTCAGCGATTGAAAATTAAAATGTTGCACTGTCCAGCTTCCAGCGAATGCATCAATGATTAATACAGTTTCCGTTATCTCATGGCCATAAGATACGTTACTTCACTGAACAGAGACTGGAGCAAAGGTAGCATGAATCTGAGCACAGTTTAAGGGACTTTGCCTTGTGAGCATTAATCACAGAAACCCATCACAAATTAATATATGGTTGTTCATTAAACTATATCTAAATGTTACACTTAACGATCGCAAATACAAACAATACACAACATGAAAGACAAAAAATAGAAAGAGGTAGAGAGAGAGAGATGTGAGAAATAGATTGTGAGAGTAAAGTAGCATCTGAACACCAATAAATCATCTTTAACAGAGGCACAAACTTAACGTAGCTATTCTATGAATAGGACGGAATACTTGTGAGCTCTGTGCTGTATTTGTATCCGTAGCGTTTGGAGGGATAGGAAGGTTGTAATTGGTTTTAGGATGCGGTCCGATGGAAAAGTTCCGACCTTGTGGCCCTGTGATAGGCCGCTGTCCATAGTTCCTTCTCCCCCCCCCGATGGGGGTGAAGGCAGTCTCCGAAGAGACGCCAAGAACTGGTATCTGGTCAAGGCAGGTCCAAAGTGAAAGAAACGAAAACAAGGAAGAAGGGAAAAACTATGAAGTGATCTCATATTTAAGTTGTGAGGAGTTCATGCCCTATAGCTGTGACTGACCCAATGAGACGATGGCACCTTTGGAGGGAAAGTAAATTGTCTTTGTCTTCCAGCTCTTGCTTTGCAGCTGGGAGCTGATTGGGTGACCTCTGAGAACTCTTATTTAGATGAAAGAAAGAGTCATGTCAGAAGTTCCTCTGGACAAACTACAGATGCAAACGGAGTCTTCTCATATCTCCTTTTGCTTGCTTTGACGCTTAGGAGTCGAGAGAAGCAAAAGGGTTTGCCCTTTGATGATGGCTTTAGGAAACCAGAACAAAATGGTTTTTCTTTCAATGATCCATACTCGGCGATTGAAATTTGCATGCCGGACTCCACCCCCGGATATCCGGGTATAAAGGGAAGGCGACGTGCTGGTCCATTCACTTAGTAAACATAGTAAAAAAGACATGGCAGATGGAATGGTTTATAAAACTGATACAGGGAGAAAATAACTAAAAGCATTGATGGCAGAAAATGTAGACATCAGAGCAAAGTCGGTCGCCGCCCTCAGATGTGCTAACAACACGTTTCTTTTCTATGATTTCTGTTTAAGACACTTATGAGAATGCAAACACATGATCTTTTACGTAATTTGGCGTGATTTAGCATTAGCGTGATGAGCACATGCAAAAGACACAGTGTGGCAGGGGGACTCAGTTTAGCGGAGTCTGCACCGAAGGGAAGAGGCGCGGGAATGACGGTGAGTAAGTCAAGTGCATATAAAGATCACCTGTGTCTCGTTACAGTGATTGGTGAGGAGACTCCTTAAAATGTCAGCAGTCAGCAGACAGAGACCGGCTGGGAGACATTTGAACCCGCAGACGCGGCTAAAAGCAAACCGTATATAAAGTTGATGCTGAGCCGTGAATTGTTGAGAAGCGCAGTGACGCTATAATTTTATTTTTATTTGAATAAATATCAGCTCTGGTGTCCCAGCCACGCCGACCCCGCCTCCTTTTCTCCACACTTGTTCGAACTATATTACACACAGATACTTTGCATTGTACACTGGGCTACAAGTTTTGCTGAATTAAGAGACATTTACATGGAAATTACATTTAAAAGAGAGCAAAGTTATACTCACATGCTGCATGCTTTCTTAGCTGGATAAAACCATATGCTTTCACTGAAAACTATGATGGCTGCTCGAGGCGGTTAATTTAGAGGTTTGCGGAGAGTTTACTGAGAGCGCGTGGTTTGAGCGGGAGCTCCTTCAAATCTAATAATTCTTGTTACATCTTGAAGAATTGTTTCTTAAATTGTTTTTAAGCGAGAGTGAAACCTATCCTTAAGTATAGCATAAACAAATATCGTTGTTAAATCGGATCATTCTGTGTTAGCCCTTAGGCTATTAGCATTACCAGCCTGCATACTGCTTAACTCGCTGTTCTCATTATTACATCACTAATGGCTAATGCTAATGTTTCAGACATGTTTGTACCTTTGAGTGCAGATGAGGAAACGCTTGCTCTTCAGTCGGAATTGGAGGCTGTGGAGAAGCAGATCCAGGATTTACTTGAGAAGCAAACACGGCTGCGAGAACGTATAACAGCGCTGGAAACATCCCGTGCTGAAGCTCGCAAATCCGCGGTAAGTTTTCATCGCGATTATAATACTTCTTCCACTTCTACTCCACGTGTTTCTCTGCACAGAGCCCAGGCTACGAGAACACGACCAGCCCAAATTAACTTCACCCCCGCACCGGCACACCAACGGTGAAAGGCGCTAGCCAGGACCGTTGAGATGACTCAGCTGCCGCCACCGGTCTTCGAGATGCAGACCAGGAACCGCTTTGCCGCCCTCTGCGAGACCGAATGCAACGCTGTGATCATCGGAGACTCGATCGTCCGGAACATAAGCGCTACATCTACTAAAGGTAAGGTGCGCACTCACTGTTTTCCCGGCGCTCGTGTTCTTGATGTGTCTGCGCAGGTACCTGCGATCCTGAAGGACAACGCTAGCGTCGAAGCTGTCGTGCTGCACGCGGGAGTGAACGACGTCAGAATGCGGCAGTCGGAGATCCTGAAGAGGGACTTCAGGAGTCTGATCGAGACGGTACGCAATGCATCGCCCACAGCGAGGATTATCGTATCAGGACCGCTGCCTACCTACCGACGAGGGAATGATAAGTTCAGTAGACTTTTTTCGCTTAACCAATGGTTGATGTCATGGTGTATTGAACAGAAGCTGCTCTTTGTAAATAATTTTGATCTGTTCTGGGAGCGACCTAGGCTCTTCCGCCCCGACGGCCTGCACCCCAGCAGCATCGGAGCGGCTCTCCTGTCCGACAACATCTCGAAGGCGCTACGCACCGGTTGACTATGTCTCCCACAGGTAAGTCTCCCTCAGGTAAGTCAAAACTTTAACCATAGTATGTGCGCCTCAACTGCTATAAATGTTACTGCTTCCAAATATATAGAGACTATATGTGGATGGATGGATGGATGGATGGTAAAGTCCAAAATATCCAGATAATTTACAGAGGTCTGGAAAATACTAAGAAAGTAAAGATATAAAAAAAGAAATAGAGGGAAATCTTTAAAGTAATTCCCCTGAATCCCCATTTTTGCTCTACTTTGGGAGAGTTAATCTATGTCGCCGCACTTTGAGGCTGGCAAACCTGTCAATGACCCTTTGGGGTTCAATTATTTCAAGCAACTCCTTCTCAATAGACATCACAGCTAGGTGCTGGAGTCTGCTTTGGCCTGTGGTCCTCCTGAGCCATGTATGGAGCCGACGCAAGGCACTAAAAGACTTTCAGTGAAGGGAACACGAATCTGAACTGTACCAGACTCACTCTTGCGCTTCAGAAAGAATCACTTCCTCTGACACTCTGGTCCAAACGCCAGGGCGATCACGTTTCCATGACGACTGACCAGAAAAGACGCACGTGACGTCATGTTTACATGACTCCAGACTGTTAAAATGAGTATCAAATGAACGATAAACTTTTAATTTAAAAAATACAAAGTACAAATAAACAAGGAAAGCTGAGCTTCCATAAAACAGTGAAACAAAACAGACACTAGGGTCAAAAAGGTATAAAGTAACAAACTTGAAATCTTGATCACAGCGCACTGAAGCACAGAAAACATAGGCTCAAGACTGAACACAAAGGCAGGGAACAAACAGACTTATAAAGGGCTAGACACAGGTGAAGGGTATGAGGATTAACGAGCAGAGTAATGGACGAGGTTAGGGACGTTGGCGCCATCTGCAGGAGTGGAGGGAACAAGCAAGATGAGATCTTTACAGGAGCCCCTCTCCTAGGAACGGCTCCTGACGTTCTTCTGGCAGTTCCCTCGGGCTCGGTGGAATTCTGAGATGAGAGTCGGATCCAGGATGTCTCGAGCAGGAACCCAGCTCCGCTCCTCCTGGCCATAGCCCTCCCAGTCCACCAGATATTGAGTTCTCCCACGGACCTGGCGAGAATCAAGCAGTCTACGGACTGTGTAAACTGGCTGCCCATCAATGATGCGGGGTGCTGGGGCACGCTTCCTAGCTGGGGACAGAGTAGAGCAAGAAAACATGAAAAGTGGGGTGAACCTTCATGGACCTGGGGAGGTGGAGTCGATAGGAAACTGGATTAATCTTCCTGAGGATCTTGAATGGACCGATGTATCGTGGGGCCAGCTTGCGGGATTCCACCCGCAGAGGAAGATCTCGGGTTGACAGCCACACTCTTTGCCCTAAGTGAAGCGAGGGTCCCACCTTCCGGTGTCGATTAGCCTGCCTCTGTTGTTGTCGACTGGCCCTCAATAAAGCAACACGTGCTCTTTGCCAGGAACGTCGGCACCGGCGGACCAGCTGAGTAGCAGCAGGGACGTCAACCTCTGGCTCCTGTCCGGGAAACAGAGGGGGAGGGAAACCATACTGACATTCAAAAGGAGACATGTCTAGGGAGGAATGGTAAAGGGTGTTATGAGCGAATTCAGCCCAGATTAATCGAGAGCTCCATGTGGATTGATTGTCGGAAACCAGGCATCTTAATGTCCTTTCAATGTCTTGATTTACTCTCTCTGTCTGGCCGTTGGACTGGGGGTGGAAGCCGGAAGACAGGCTGATGGAAGATCCGATAAGCCGTCCGAATGCCTTCCAGAACCGGGAAGTGAACTGTGGACCCCGGTCGGAAACCATATCCTGCGGGAAGCCGTGGATCCTGAACACATGCCTCATCAACAGTTCTGCGGTTTGGTTTGCTGTGGGGAGCTTGGGCAGAGGTAAGAGATGGCAAGTCTTTGAAAATCTATCCACCACCACCAGAATTACCGTATTTCCTTGAGAGTGTGGTAAACCTGTGATAAAGTCCAGGGAAATGTGAGACCAAGGGCGTCTTGGAATAGGAAGTGGGTACAGCAAGCCTTGAGGGTGGGTTCTAGGCTCCTTATTCTGGGCACAAACTGAGCAGGCAGTGACGAAGGCCCGGACGTCTTTGTGCAGTTTAGGCCACCAGAACTTCCTCTGGACAAGCTTGCATGTTCTGGTAGTTCCCGGGTGTCCAGAGGGGAGGGAAGCATGAGCCCACTGCAAAACCTCAGAACGCAGTCAGTTAGGGACAAAGAGACGCCCAGGAGGGCCATTACCTGGTCCTGGCTGCTGCAGTTGGGCCCTCTTGACAGCCGTCTCAATATCCCACTGGATGGGGGCCACCACCCTGGAAGTGGGGAGAATGGGTTCTGGAACGGACTCCCCCTCTTGTGGCTCAAACTGTCTCGAGAGTGCATCTGGTTTGAGATTCTTGGAACCTGGGCGATAGGAAAGAGTGAAGTTAAACCGGTTAAAAAAGAGGGCCCAACGGGCTTGTCGAGAATTCAACCTCTTAGCCTCCCGGATGTAAATGAGGTTTCTGTGGTCCGTCCATATGAAAAAAGGGTGTTTGGACCCCTCCAGCCAATGCCTCCACTCTTCCAATGCCATCTTAATGGCCAGCAGTTCCCTGTTTCCAATATCATAATTTCTCTGAGTTGGGGTAAGCCGACGAGAGAAAAAAGCACATGGGTGAAGCTTATTATCACTCCTACTCCTCTGTGATAGAACAGCTCCTACCCCCACATCTGAGGCATCCACCTCCAATACAAAGGGTATCTCTGGATCAGGGAGAGTTAGGATTGGGGCAGATGTGAAGAGTCGCTTCAATCTATTGAAGGCTTGATTAGCTCTGCTGGTCCACACAAATGGTTTGGCTGATTTCTTAGTCAGTGCGGAGAGAGGCTCTGCAACAGAACTAAAGTCTCTAATGAATCTCCTATAAAAATTGGAAAAGCCCAAAAAGCGCTGTACCTGCTTCACCGAAGTTGGATGGGGCCAATCCAAGACTGCCTGGATCTTGCCAGGATCCATATGAAGGCTGCCCTTGGACACATGGAAGCCTAGAAATGAGACTGCTGGAACATGAAACTCACTCTTCTCCAGCTTCACAAAGAGTTTGTGTTTTAGCAGCTGGACCATAACCTGCCTAACATGCTGAATATGTTCCTGGTAGTTGCGGTAGAGTATGAGTATGTCATCCAGATAAACAAATACAGAAATATTCAGCATCTCTCTGAGAACATCATTAATAAAGGCCTGGAAGACTGCTGGAGCATTAACCAGGCCGAATGGCATTACCTGGTATTCGTAGTGGCCCGTTGGAGTGTTGAATGCAGTCTTCCACTCGTCTCCCTCACGGATTCTAACTAGATGGTATGCATTACGAAGGTCCAGCTTCGTAAATATGGTGGCACCCTGCAAGATCTCAAAAGCCGTGGTCATGAGGGGAAGAGGGTACCGGTTCTTGACGGTAAAACGGTTTAAGCCTCTGTAGTCAATGCAGGGTCGGAGGCTGCCATCCTTCTTTTCAACAAAGAAAAAACCCGCTCCTGCAGGAGAGGTAGAAGGACGGACGAATCCGCTGTCCAGAGCTTCTTTTAGGTACTTGTCCATGGCTAATCTTTCAGGACCAGAGAGAGAGTAGAGCCTTCCACGAGGTGGGCAGGTACCAGGAACCAGTTCAATAGGGCAATCATAAGGTCTATGAGGGGGCATTGAGGCAGCTCTGTCCTTACTGAAAACCTCATAAAGGTCTGCATACTCCGGGGGAACTCGGGATAACTCGGGAAGATGAGCTACAGGCTTGGTCTTAGCTGACTCCATCTTGGGAACAGCCATGACTTCAGTGGACAGTATCTCGGGAACAGAGGCAGATCTCCACATGGAGATATCTGATGAAGGTTCTGGGAATGATTCTAGGGGATTGGGGGAACAGCAGAAGGCGATGTCTGAAACACGGCAGTTAGTTCCCCAGGATCTAACAATCCCTCGGGCCCAGTCAACATGTGGGTTGTGAGCAGTCAGCCAAGGGAAGCCAAGGATTAGAGGAAGCTTAGGAGAATGAATCAAAAAGAACTGTATCTGTTCCTGGTGTTGCCCCACCTTTAGCTGGAGAGATGGGGTACAATGATTAACCTGTCCTGAACCCAGAGGACTGCCATCAACTGCTGTAATGTTAAGGGGTTTCTGAAGCATCACAGGCTGAATAGAAAGTCTCTCGGCCATCTCAAAGTCCATAAAACTCCCAGCGGCCCCAGAGTCTACAAAGGCACTAACTTGATGATGTTGAATGCCCTGGGTGATGGTGGCATGGATGGTCAAACCAGAGGTCGCAGGGGGTGATTCCTATTCTCGCCCTGGACCCCCTGCTCCTGGACGAGAGTGGGCTTTTCCCGACAACTCAGGGCATGCAAAGCGAAAGTGGCCTGGCTTGCCACAATAGAGACAGCATCTCTCTCTCATCCATCTGTTACGTTCAGCTTGAGATATCCTGGTCCCACCCAACTGCATGGGTTCCTCTGGGTCACTAGGAGACGAACGTGGTTTAATAGGGCTAGCAGACTCAAGCAATCTGTTCTCCAGTTGTCGCTCCTGTTGACGTTCCCTGAGACGATGGTCTACCCGGATGGCCACGTCAATGAAGGATTCGAGATCAGGCACAGGGTCTCGGTATGCTAACTCATCCTTGAGCTCAGGAGACAAGGCATGGTGAAAGGTAGCTCTCAGGGCTCTTTGATCCCATCCACTCTCTGTGGCGAGAGTGCGAAACTCAATAGCAAACTCTGCTGCACACCGGGTACCTTGAGAGAGATTGAGTAAGCGGTGATCCACATCTCCCCTACTAGCTGGATGATGGAAAACTCTCTTCATCTCAGAAATGAAGTCTTGACTGTTGGCTGTGAGTGGAGATCGCTGATCCCACAAGGCTGAGGCCCAGTCCAATGCCTTGCCAGTGAGAAGGGTAATGATGTACGCCACTCTACTACTTTCGGTGGGAAAGCTGCTAGGCTGGAGCTGGAAGGCCAGTGTACACTGAGTAATGAAACCTCTGCATCTCTCAGGACTGCCATCAAATCGTTCAGGGGCAGGTAGTCTGGGCTCTGATTGTAAAGCAACCATAGACCTGAGTGGGAGATCAGGAGGTGGGTCTCGGGACTGGGTTTGAGACTGGTGACTCAGAAGGTGAAGGATCTCTGACAGAGCCTGATCATGCCTCTGAACTGTTGCGGCTTGCTCCGAAAGGGCTGACAGAATTCGATCGACCTTTGAGAGTGATAAAGACTCTTCTGCTGGGCTCGCTTCCATGGTTCAGTCTTGCTGTAACGTGGCTGCCTTAGGCGGGGATCGAACCTGTGTCTGCAGGGGGTCTGCAGTGCTCAAGTGCAAGGTGTTTACCACTAAGCTAACTCCCCAACAGTTGAACCCAAAAGCAGAAGAGCAATGAGCCAGGATGCCTGTGTTTCTTTCCAAAAATAGAATCTTTACTTGTAGAAAAAATACAAAGTACAAATAAACAAGGAAAGCCGAGCTTCCATAAAACAGTGAAACAAAACAGACACTAGGGTCAAAAAGGTATAAAGTAACAAACTTGAAATCTTGATCACAGCGCACTGAAGCACAGAAAACATAGGCTCAAGACTGAACACAAAGGCAGGGAACAAACAGACTTATAAAGGGCTAGACACAGGTGAAGGGTATGAGGATTAACGAGCAGAGTAATGGACGAGGTTAGGGACGTTGGCGCCATCTGCAGGAGTGGAGGGAACAAGCAAAAGATGAGATCTTTACAGATGTCATGACCAGGAAATTGGGTACTATTTTCTCTAATACATTAGAAGCTGTTGCACCTACGAAGTCAAAAAAGATTAATGAGAAAAATATTGCACCATGGTACAATAGCACCACTCGCGCCCTTAAAAGAAAAACTCGCAAACTAGAGCGCAAATGGATAAAACAACCCATCACGCTCTCTAAGATCTCAAAATGCAGGACTTTTGATAATACCTAGAATATCTAAATCCACCAGAGGGGGTCGAGCTTTCTCATACGTAGCACCTAAACTCTGGAATAGCCTTCCTGATATTATTCGAGGATCAGACACACTTGCCCAATTTAAATCTAGATTAAAAACGCATCTGGAGATGCAGGAGATGCTGACATTAGATATTATTTACTAGAATAATTGGATTTATTATATAAAACACCATGTAGTGTGTTTTACCCTTTCTTGGGTTTTTCGTTTTTCCCCTGTAAAGCTGCTTTGGAACAATGCAAATTGTGAAAGGCGCTATATAAATAAAATTGAATTGAATTTACAAACATCTTGCTCAGAACACACTCTCACTAACTCACCTGAGCTTTAAAGGAAATTCATTCATGCACACAGAAAACTACATTAAATGCCTTATAAATGACATTTCTGGATACTTATACAGCTACATTATGCATCAATGATTCTTATGTATGCCCTTTATGAACAAAATGCTTAGTTTACAATGATTTTACACAGTTTGAGAACTTTGTTTTGTAGAATGTGCATGTTTCAGCCTCCGGTGTATGCTCTTTACGTACATGAGCATATGTTGACCTCTTACAATGCACAAGGCCACGTATTATTACCTTTTGCATATGCTCATCACATTCTATATTACAAGACATTAAAGAACATGTGTTTGCATTCTCACTTGTGTCTTTTTACAGCATCTGGGAAAGGCCCTTTATGGATGTGAGCTCATTTTGGCCTGTGACCTCTGCAGAATGCATTTTGGCCTTTTGCATACATTTACCACATTCTACACTATAATACATTAAAGAGCACGTTAGCTCTTTTTTTGTACAGAGTATGAATGTTACAGCATCTGACGCAGGCTGTGCATGTACATTATGTTTAGGTGAAACAGATTATAAAGTCTTTTGTCACTTTTCATCTTTTGTATAAGTTATTGTTGCAGTATTATCATGTAATGTGGTTATTATGACTCTGACATTAAATTGTCTCTGTTACAGATAAAGTGATTTTGTAAGCACTATTTTTAGAATCAGCTGGAGACAGGTAAGTGGAGCAGGTAAGAGTAGATTTCTTATTTCGAAGTTATTTTATCATTAAGTTATTGTAGCATCATCTGTGGTTAATCCCATTTAAACTGCAAGTTACTTTAAGTTAACCTTAAGTGAATATTTTGGCCTACTCATTAAATTAAGCAACTTTAGCCGGCACCATAGGAGAATCAAGTGAGGCAAATGGACATTTAAATCACAAAGTGCATCATTTATTTGAACAAAGAAAGAATGAACAAAAAACAGGAACGAGGGAAAAAAAGGGTGTTTGTGAGGTGAAGGGTCTCTGGGAAGGCCAGCAACAAAAACAATGAAGAACAGGGACGGAACAAGTGGAGGTGGGAGGGGTTGTGTAGTTGAGGAACGGTGGGGCAACAGGGGCAGGTGAGGAACGAAGAACAATGCAGCAGGGTGGCAGCTCAGGCACTGGATCAGGCGCTGGAGGGGCGATCATCAGGGTGTCTACGGACCGGAGACTCCGCTGGGGACCACCTCAGCTTCAGTGGCGTCAATACGATGGCAACCTTCCTGAAGGGCTGGGTTGAGGATGGCTCCCCTTCGGACGAGTTCTACGTGAAAAAAGAGAGACAGAGGATAGCAATGGGCAGGAGGCAAAATTTACCAGAGACATGACTTTCACAGGAGACAAACCTACCTCATCTGACTCCAGAGTGGACACACCCGACTCCTGGTACACAGGCTCGGCTTCGTCCTCGCTAGTGCTTTGCGATGTGAGGGAAGACGCTTCTTCATCGATGTGCTTCCTCTTTTTTAGATGGAAAAAAATTTAAAAAACATAATTTCCGGCAAAGTCGTGACGTGCTGTTGTCAGGCTAGAAATCCATCATGGTCTCCCCGCGCAGGTTCCAATCCTGCCGACTATGTATGCGGTGCATTGCGGTGCATTGAACTCAGCTGTTGATTTGTCTCTCTAGAGGAGAAAAACCCACACTTCATCTCGGGCAAACCCTTTGCAATGTGACTTACTTTTTTCGGGTGTCCATAGCAGATTTCCACATTACGGACAGCAGTATGCATGCTGGTGCAGTAAGATGTTAGGAAGTCTCCCCTCTTGACAAAAAAAAACAATGTGTCGGACTTGACCTCTCCCGCTGTGTCGCAATAGGCATGCATAAAACGTTACTTTACTGTGCTGGGTCACCCCTTGCTCCAAAAGTCCAAGCCTTACACTAATGTCTGAGGTCCTCGCCTGGCATTTGTCAGAGTTGGACAAATCTGTTAATAAGGCAGATTTAAATCTGATTACCTGTGGTCAGCGTGCAATCAGCGTCGTCGGCACCTCGTCAGAGGCGGTTGGAGTTATTTGGGGATGGAATTGATTTTTACTTCTTTTCCTCCTTTCAATTGAAGTGGTCTGAGAGGAGCCTGCAGGAGAAATGACCCTCTGTGAACATTGTGGCGTGACATAGTGTGCACGCTGGTTCGTGGACAGATTGGCAAAGCTCGAGATTCTCTTCATCTACGCATAAATCTTTCATCTTTTGCCTGCTGCAGCTGTGTTCAACATAGCAAGGAAAAGCTTCTCTCGTCCCTGGGTGGGCTTGAACCACCAACCTTTCAGTTAACAGCCGAACGCGCTAACCGATTGCGCCAAAGCTGGGGAACAATAGTCTGTTAAGGAGGGGGAAGAAGGGGAAGAAAGGGGAAGAAGGAAAAAGAGGGAAAAAGAGGAAAAAGGGAGAAAAAAGAAAGAAAAAAAGAAAGGAGAGAGTAGAAAGTGATTTTTTCCCCATTGGCAATAACGTTTTTATATTGTTCATCGTAAACTATCGTTAAAACACTATTTTCAATTTCACAATGCATTTGTATGGGAGTAAAGATGATCACAAGGTTACTGGTTCGAATCCCACGATTGGCAGAAAAGAAGATGTTTACTTTTTGTTGTGAATTATGCTTCATCATTTAAAATCATAGGACATATGCTAACATTATTTGTGTTTTTCCTTATTACAATAAAAAATTGCATTGTATTAATATTTTACAGAATATATACATTTAAACAGGTCTTTTTACAGAGTAAAAGCACTTTTGAGTATATTTCTATAGTGATAACTAATCAATTCTATTATTTATTACCTATAATTGTTAACTATACAAAAGCAAATGTACTGAATCTGCTTCCACAACACAACAGTAGCCACTTTTAAATCCAGATTAAAAACATTTATTTAGATGTACATTTACAACCTGAGCACTGTGCTAGTTCACACCAACTGCACTTTTATTTCTTTTTTTAATCAATTTTATTACCTTTTTATTATCATTTCAATTCTTAAGTTGTATTTGTGATTTTTTAATTTGCTTTTTAAAGATGTCTTTTGCATGATGTATTCTATTCTATTTTGCCTTTGCCAATCATTTTTTATGTGAAGCACTTTGAATTACCTTCATGTATGAAATGGGCAATATAAATGATCAAGCCTTGCCTATAACATTGTGACTGTAAAATAGCATATGAACTGTGGCATATCAAAACAAAAAGAAAGGGAGAGAAGCATTTATGTCAAAACTTTTATTTTAAACTATTTTCATTATATTACTTATTTAAAGATTAAATATACATGAATAAAACAGTTATACATTCACAAAACTTTGTTTACTATAGTGCAACGGTACCGAACACGTACCTGGATAAAACTATTGTACATTATTTAAATCGTTTGGTTGTTTTAAAGTGCAACAGAACAGAAAACAAACATTAAAAGTATTATACATTAATAATACCTAAAAGAAAGATGACCATAATAAGAAGAATACTCTTATACATTATTTAAACCGTTTAGTTTTTTAAAAGTGCAACAGAACAGAAAACAAACAATTAAAACTATTATACATTAATAATAACTAAAAGAAAGATTATCAATAAAGGAAAAATACACCCCAACATAAAACTTATGTGTTCATTCACTCACCCTCAGGTAATTTTAAACATGTAAGACTTTCTTTTTTCTACAGAAGACAAAATATACATTGAAGAACGTTGGTAACAGAAAACCATTGTTCGCCGTTGATATTATGTGCCCAAACAAAATAGTGAATGGGGACCAATGGTTTTTGTTCACAAACTTTTAAATATATTTTGTGTTTCGCAGAAGAAAGACAGTCAAACAGGTTTGAAATGACAAGAAGGTAATTAAATGATCTTTGCATTTTTACTTGGAGGAGCTACTTTTTTTATATTCTCCAACCACTGTTCCTTTGGTACAGCCTCTACAGAGGGACAGTATACAACCCCCTTGTATTGGCTGTGCCCAGTCTCTGCTGTCCTGAACTTCCCACATTTCTTGCACGTGTTGTGCAGCACTTTTCGTGTGAGTTTTCGAACTGGACCAGCAGAAGCAGCAGGAGAAGGAGCAGAAGAGAGGCTGACAATAGGAGCCTGTGAAGCAGGAAACAGCACAGGCCTCTGTGAGGCCACTGGCATCGGCATCAGCATCACCATTTGAGCACCTGGGGTGGAGCAGGAAAGAGTTGCCGCGGTGTTGGTGGTTTTTCAGCAGTCGGTGAAAAAACTCCTGGTGCTGATGGCATCTTCTTCCTTCTCAACGGAGCCTGCCCAACGGTGCTACTGAGCAAGTGGTATTGGTGAGCTGGTCTATTGCCTCCTCCAGAAGGCCAGACCCCAGAGCTGGCAAAAGTCCTCAGCCTGGCCATCCACTCGCCATCTCCCATACCCTTGTGACTCTTTGGTTTAGTGTTCATCTAAGCATAACATGGGAATAAAAGCAAAAGGGTTCATTTTTGCAGGTACTGGATAAATACACTGATTACTAGTATTATTATTTCATTCAAATGTAAGGTTTAAACCATAAAAACATGCATTTCAATTACAACCTGAAGCTGACTTAATTATGGTACCGCTGATTTCATAACAAAAAAGGAAAGAGTAGTTTGCACCCACAAATAGAAGGTTTTGCTAATCTAACCATAGTTTAAACATAACATCTACTTAACCTTTTAAACAATTACCATTTGTTTAACCACTGTTTTATCAATATGCAAAAAACATGGCTAATAAACATTTACTCTAGTAAAACCATGATACATTTTCGAAAGGAATGACTACGTTTACGAATATAGTTTATGTTTTGTCAAAACGAACTTTGAGATGAATAAATTAGGTATAATATCTATGATTACTGGCAAATCGTTATAACCCGACCACAGTTAATACACAGAATATCGAAATTACGGCGGAAGAACGAAATGAAGGCAACATAACACAGATTCCTAATAATTGATCACGAAACCAAAGTTTGACATAAAGTTCATGTAATGTTTCCCTTACAATGTGTTGTAAACAAAGTGACGTTAGCCGAAGTTAACATTACCGGTTGCTTCAGGGAGGCACTCGACAAACCTTGTTTGTTATTTATTACAGATGAAAACGCAACGAATGTTTTAATAATAAGAATATGGTTAACAGAAGAGGAAAACAGGTTTTTTAAATTTACTTTGATGCTTCATTGTCCGTTACCTGCGCTCGTCATTTCGCAAAAGCACGCAATCGCGGAGCAACACTCGACGAAACGACATTTGTGACTGAAAAAGGATCGACTTAATAACTAATTAAGAACAGAGTGTTAAGATTAAAACATAACTTGTATTGCTCATGAATCCGCTACCTGTGGGCTCGTAATCCAGTCTGACAATGGGCGTGTTCGTGGTCCATTCTCATCCCGCGACGCGATTGGCTCCCGTCCAATCTCACAATGGACAGCGAGAGCCCCGATTGGCTCCCGTCCATTCTCACAATGGACAGCGAGAGCCCCGATTGGCTCCCGTCCATTCTCACAATGGACAGCGAGAGCCCCGATTGGCTCCCGTCCATTCTCACATTGGAGAGCGAGACCGCCGATCCTGATCGAGGTAGCGCCACAGAGACGGATGTGTGTATGCAGTCGGGGATAGCGACAGAAAACGACGCGGTACTTTCCACGGACACGTCGCTCCGTTTGAATCGGAATTAACGTGCCAAAGCATGGCAAAACTACGAGCAAACACGTAGCACCGCCGCGCTTGTTTTCAGAGAACCCCCGTCAGAAGTTTATCTCGTCCCAAAAAGGCCCCAGCACTAGGCCTGCTAGGCAGGGCACTCCCGCAGAGGAGCAACGCAGGGTTCAAAACCAGGACACTGCGATTAAGAGTCGCATGCGTTACTGACTGCACTGGCCAGGCCTCGCTTTGAGTGTCATGTCTGCCAGTACTACCAAACGGTCACGAGTCGTCTCTCTTGATGTAGGGTGCCATCATTTTGTAGGATGCATTCCACAAGAACTGCGGCGCGCTCCAAGACGAGCCCGTATAGCTCAGTCGGTAGAGCATCAGACTTTGAATCTGCCCTTTTTAGGCCCACCTCCTGGTGGCCAAACTTTAGGCTCACCCGTTAAACTCCCCCCTCCTTGTTGTACTGCTGTGGCCCGACAGCTTGTAGAAGGCAATTGTTCAAGTGTAGTCGTGGCCGAGTGGTTAAGGCGATGGACTAGAAATCCATTGGGGTCTCCCCGCACAGGTTCGAATCCTTCCGACTACGTTTGCTGAGCATTGAGCTCAGCTGCTGATTTGTGTCTTTCGAATAGTTAAACGGAAACTTCATCTCAAGTCAAGGCCTTTGCAGCAATCCCCAGGTTGCAAGCCGTGATCGTATAGTGGTTAGTACTCTGCGTTGTGGCCGCAGCAACCCCGGTTCGAATCCGGGTCACGGCAGCATATTTTGGGGTCTTGATGAAGCACGTCTCCCCTCTCACTTTGGACCTGTGTAGGTGACGAGCACTAAATGCCTTCTGAGCCTTTTACCCGGGTTTGAGTATTGGCTAACGCACTGGAATAAATAAAAAACCAGACACACCATGCACTTCCTCTTTTTTAGATGAAAAAAAAAAAAAACATAATTTCCGGCAAAGTCGTGACGTGCTGTTGTCGGGCTAGAAATCCATCGGGGTCTCCCCGCGCAGGTTCCAATCCTGCCGACTATGTGTGCGGTGCATTGAACTCAGCTGTTGATTTGTCTCTCTAGAGGAGAAAAACCCACACTTCATCTCGGGCAAACCCCTTTGCAATGTGACTTACTTTTTTCGGGTTTCCATAGCAGATTTCCACATTACGGACAGCAGTATGCATGCTGGTGCAGTAAGATGTTAGGAAGTCTCCCCTCTTGACAAAAAAAAACAATGTGTCGGACTTGACCTCTCCCGCTGTGTCGCAATAGGCATGCATAAAACGTTACTTTACTGTGCTGGGTCACCCCTTGCTCCAAAAGTCCAAGCCTTACACTAATGTCTGAGGTCCTCGCCTGGCATTTGTCAGAGTTGGACAAATCTGTTAATAAGGCAGATTTTAATCTGATTACCTGTGGTCAGCGTGCAATCAGCGTCGTCGGCACCTCGTCAGAGGCGATTGGAGTTATTTGGGGATGGAATTGATTTTTACTTCTTTTCCTCCTCTCAATTGAAGTGGTCTGAGAGGAGCCTGCAGGAGAAATGACCCTCTGTGAACATTGTGGCGTGACATAGTGTGCACGCTGGTTCGTGGACAGATTGGCAAAGCTCGAGATTCTCTTCATCTACGCATAATTTTTTCTTCTTTTACTAAAGGTTTCCGTGGAGGGGAACCACTGTGAGTTTGTGTTATTTTTGGGGCTTTGCTAAGGGCAGGGCTGCATAAGCGTGTTAAAGAACAGATGCTGTTAGAGTCGGGCAGTGTGTTCACTTGCTTCAGCAAACTGTCGTCAGGGGGGTCTTTTCCTCAACCCCAAGTCCTTCTTTCTTTTGTTTACTGATAGTACACGTTTAGAGAAATGGAAAGTCTTTCTGCAGTGCTTTGAAAATTTGGGGGTCGCAATTCGGTTTCTTTAGCTCTGGGAAACAGTGGGACCATGACTGACACCTGAACAAGGGCAATATGGTGTTGCCCTTTCTGAAGTGTCCGTCACTCAGGACCCCTGCTTTCACGCAAGCGGACCAGGTTTAGCTCTCAATTTGGGAAGCTCAGAGGCTTCTTTTCCTTGCCGGCATCACACCTGCTGCAGCTGTGTTCAAAATAGCAAGGAAAAGCTTCTCTCGTCCCTGGGTGGGCTTGAACCACCAACCTTTCAGTTAACAGCCGAACGCGCTAACCGATTGCGCCACAGAGACGGATGTGTGTGTGCAGACGGGGATAGCGACAGAAAACGACGCGGTACTTTCCTCGGACACGACGCTCCGTTTGAATCGGAATTAAAGTGCCAAAGCATGGCAAAACTACGAGCAAACACGTAGCAGCGCCGCGCTTGTTTTCAGAGAACCCCCGTCAGAAGTTTTACTCGTCCCAAGAAGGCCCCAGCACTAGGCCTGCTAGCCAGGGCACTCCCGCAGAGGAGCAACGCAGGGTTCAAAACCACGACACTGCGATTAAGAGTCGCATGCGTTACTGACTGCACTGGCCAGGCCTCGCTTTGAGTGTCATGTCTGCCAGTACTACCAAACGGTCACGAGTCGTCTCTCTTGATGTAGGGTGCCATCATTTTGTAGGATGCATTCCAAAAGAACTGTGGCGCGCTCCAAAACGAGCCCCTATAGCTCAGTCGGTAGAGCATCAGACTTTGAATCTGCCCTTTTTAGGCCCACCTCCTGGTGGCCAAACTTTAGGCTCACCCGTTAAACTCCCCCCTCCTTGTTGTACTGCTGTGGCCCGACAGCTTGTAGAAGGCAATTGTTCAAGTGTAGTCGTGGCCGAGTGGTTAAGGCGATGGACTAGAAATCCATTGGGGTCTCCCCGCACAGGTTCGAATCCTTCCGACTACGTTTGCTGAGCATTGAGCTCAGCTGCTGATTTGTGTCTTTCGAATAGTTAAACGGAAACTTCATCTCAAGTCAAGGCCTTTGCAGCAATCCCCAGGTTGCAAGCCGTGATCGTATAGTGGTTAGTACTCTGCGTTGTGGCCGCAGCAACCCCGGTTCGAATCCGGGTCGCGGCAGCATATTTTGGGGTCTTGATGAAGCACGTCTTCCCTCTCACTTTGGACCTGTGTAGGTGACGAGCACCAAATGCCTTCTGAGCCTTTTACCCGGGTTTGAGTATTGGCTAACGCACTGGAATAAATAAAAAACCAGACACACCATGCACTTCCTCTTTTTTAGATGAAAAAAAAAAAAAAAACATAATTTCCGGCAAAGTCGTGACGTGCTGTTGTCGGGCTAGAAATCCATCGGGGTCTCCCCGCGCAGGTTCCAATCCTGCCGACTATGTGTGCGGTGCATTGAACTCAGCTGTTGATTTGTCTCTCTAGAGGAGAAAAACCCACACTTCATCTCGGGCAAACCCTTTGCAATGTGACTTACTTTTTTCGGGTGTCCATAGCAGATTTCCACATTACGGACAGCAGTATGCATGCTGGTGCAGTAAGATGTTAGGAAGTCTCCCCTCTTGACAAAAAAAAACAATGTGTCGGACTTGACCTCTCCCGCTGTGTCGCAATAGGCATGCATAAAACGTTACTTTACTGTGCTGGGTCACCCCTTGCTCCAAA